>NC_077234.1:148954301-149258676 GCF_027887165.1 Monodelphis domestica | reverse complement strand
AGGAATTGGGGCACAAAATCAAGAGAGGAGCACAGACATGCACATCGCAAATGCAATTCTACATAATTTGAAGTTCACCTAATAAGAAATGTTTCAGTGCATACCCTTTGAGAAATACTAATCCAGTTTCATGAGTTTTTTTTTTTCTATCTAAAGAAAATATTGCTGATACTAATGGAGAAACAGAACATTAAAAGATTCCTTGATCTCTACTCCACCATTTCTTTTTTTACTTCATTTAGATCTTTTTTAGGAAATGTGATTATCATATTGATTCTAGTGGTGAGATTATATATGTCTGTGTATATATATAAATATATACTTAAAAAAATGAAACACTGATGTAAGATTCATCTATATTTTAGAAGAAAGTAGGTCTCAGTATACCACGGCAATTCCATCATGAGATTTGAGAGTGAAAGACCTGTGGTGAGGAGAAGGTTAAGTTATAATGTAAGTTAGTTGGATGATTGGACAGTCTGTTAGTGCTGACAAGTCTATTGACTTTAGCTAGTGGGAAATGACAATAGTGTGGATGGAAAAGTGCAGGAAAGGTACAAGAAATTTATACATGTACTCCTTTCTAACAAAAAGAAAGCCCCTGTGGCAAGTACCCTATGGAGTACTGGATCTGGAGTCAAGGAAACAAGACCAGAGGATGAATCAAGCTTCAAATACCAGCTGTGTGACCTTGAGTAATCCACTCAACTTCTCTTAGCCTCAGCTTCCTCACAGGTAAAATGAAAATAATAATATCACACATATCATAGGATTATTATCAAGATAAAATGAGAATATATACAGTGTTTTAAATAGGTATTTCTGCCCTTTACCTACTAATTATGCCACCTTAAATTCATGCATTTGAAGGGAAAAGGGATCAAGGGAAGAAGATAGAAACAAGGAGGCATGGGGGTGGAGAATTTCTACATAAGAGGCTTAAACCGATTTTGTAATTCCAAAGTATAATTGTTTATATGCCTAATTTTAAATCTAAAAAAAACTTTTAAATTATGTTAATAAGTCACTTTTCTTTAAAATATAGTATAGTTAATAGCATGATAAATTTTAAAATTCAAAACATCAATATTTCCATTAAAGTGAAAGATGAGATATTTAGGGAAAATGAGAAAATGTAATTTGTGTACAAATTTGCACATAGTACAGATTTGGAAAAGTGGTCTGAATTGAACTGAATGAGTAATGAAACTTTTACAAAACCATATGCTATGCTTTGAAATTAAATAAAAATAAATTTGATTTCTGTCTGACTTTAAGTAAGAATTAAATAATAATTTATTGGAAAATAAGGGAAGTCAAAAGTTCTACTTTTATACCTTGTCAGGGCACAGAAGTGATTCTATATTCTCCAAGGATATAGTAGAAACAGAGAATCTATAAAAGGCCTAACAAGCTAGAAAAGTTTTAAGATATAGCAATGTGTGTTGTTTCTAGTTAAGGCTGGAGAATCTCATCATCAAAAATTTGGCCTCCAGGAGATGATTTACCCCTCAAAGTAACTCACTAAAGCTCTTCAGGAGGATGTAATAGAGTGATTATGATCTGGTTCCATTGAGGAAAAAATTCACAGTAGAGAAATTGCTAATCCTTGAAGTGTTGGAGTAAAAAACAACAACAACAAAAAAAAAACACCTCTACTCCATCTTATTTTGAAAAATAAATATCTCTAAAAGACACTGTTCTTTCCACACATCCTGCATAGCCCTATACTCTCTAGGAATCAGACCTCTCAAGACCATGGCCTTGAGAATTTTACTCTTTCATCTCCAAGATTTCTTCTGTGGGAAAATTATTTGGATTTGTGACAGTCACATATCAATTACAATTAACAGACTCTGTACATGGTTTCCATTCAGTCCCTACTATATTCTTATCATATAATATATCTTAGCTCTTTCCTACTACACTTTTTCTCAAGTTTCCAATTCTAGAACTCTAATCAAATCAATATTTCCATTTGCTACCAGAAAGCAAGTGTCAATCCTTTTTTCTGTGGCTCCACTAACCATCCCTGTGACTCCCCAAACTACAATGCTCTTCCCTGACCAACCATCACTTTCCTAAATATATTACCTCCTCCTTTTATAGTATAAGTCCTTTTCAGGCAGAAAAAGGTATCACCTTTATATTCGCATCCCTTTCATTTGACACAAAGATAGAGTTCTTTTTTGCTTCCTCTCATCAAAAGCAATTGTTCTAAGAAACAAAACATGGCTCTAGAAAAGTAAACATTCTTATTTTCTTCATACTTGGCTTCATAATTAATCATGATTTGTTAAGTAAATATGCAAAAATATAAAAAACTGATTATATGTATATATAGCATATGTAATACCAATTTTAGAAAACCTAATGCAACAGAACAAAGTCAAAATTTTAACGTAGAGAATAAAGAACAAAAATATTACTCATCATTACCCAAAACATCATAGACAAACTAGTACTAAATTGAGATATTTCAGTTACTCCAATTTTTTATTTGTTTAAGAAGTATGAGAAAGGGAACCTGTGTAAAGAAATAATAACTTCTGAGAGGCAAATCAATAATAAGAATTATAATAATCATTTATATAATGCTTGCAAAGTGTTTTTATGGGGGGAAAATTTGTTTTTGTAATCTACACATTTTTAAATATTTGCAGCTCAGGCTAAATATTTAAGGAACATCTGAACTTTTTAATGCAAAGTGGTGCAAACATATCAAATTAGAACATAGGTGAAAAATCATTGGTTTTGGCCATAGAGTAATTTCAGATTCAAGTGTTGAGACAAAAATCCCATTTGATATTATTATTACCATTTTATAGAGAAAACTGAAACAGGCATAGGTTGAGTGACCTTCTCAAGGTCAAATGACTAATGAGTGTCTGAGGTTTAATTTGAATTTAAATTTTCCTGACTCCAGTCCTAGAACTCTATTTACTGTTGCCAACTAGGTACTTCTAAAACAAACCAAAACAAAGACAAAGAATTATAGTGAGTCAACAAATAAAAACTATGAAATATACTACGGCACATACTACAACAAGGAAAAGAATATATGGCAGTAAACAAAGTTATAGATCAATAATAGTCATGGCTTTAAACAGGAAATCTATTTCATTTATTTTCTAATTACAATTGCATCCACTCTCAGCATACCACATGCATACTAAACATTCTTCAATGGAAATCAAAAGGTCCTTGATGAGTGGAATCTCAGTGTTGAAAATATTTCTTCAATGAAAACCAATTGTTAGGACAACCCTTAGTGTATTTGTCTTGGTGGATTTAACTATAAAGTTTAGAAAATTATATAAATTTGGGAAAATAGCATTTTATTTTCATTCTTCAAATCAAGCAATAAACACACAATGGCAAGGATCTGTGGTTATTGTCTTCTCTGACAAAGAAACATTAACTTGTCTTGCTCTTCCATGAATAGTATTGCTAAGGCTATAATTCAACATCTATCCTCTCCTCTGCATAATTTTCTTCAGATTCAATATGAGTAAAGAAAATATAGTCTTCTCAGGTTCATATTTTTCTCATTGTTTTTGTTTTCATGTGAATTTTCTTTTGAAATATTCACAATGGCTAAAAACATGCATAAAAATCTGGAAAACATGTTGTTCTGTTGTATATGGATAATAGGCCACTTCTACATTGCTTTAGAATTACTGACCATGAAGAATTCCTCTTTCTATTATATCCATACTAATGGCTTGTCACAGAACAAAGATCTCAGTGACATTGCACTATTACAGAAAGGAGGTAGCACGTAATCTTTGTATAGCACCTGTTTTGATTAATATAGCAGAAAGGGCATGCAATGCTGCTGGATAGTTTGTAAAATATTACTAGACTGCCAGTAAAAAGTCCTGAAGTATATATGCAGAAGAGTTCACACAGAGATTAGAGAAAACAGAATATATATGTATATATACATATATATATATAATTCAGAAAACCTATGCCTTCATTTCTTGTTTTAAATGAGTGCAAATATTTTTTTGCATTAAAGACAAGAGAATAAATGAGAACTTCTGAAACAAGAGGACAAATTTAGGTATTAAACAGTCATTCAAGTATAGCTTCCATGGAAGCTATTCTTACATTTATGAAGATGGAGCTAATTTTCAGATCATTAATGAATATTAAGATATATATCTACAAATCTCTCTCAACATAGATGCTTTGGGTCCTATAGACTTTAAGCAAGAATAGTAACATACATGAACACTTCAAGTATGATGAAAGTTATGAATCATCTCATTCATCTAATTCTTTTTTTCATTTGACTTTGTCTTATACTGACAACCATTCATGATTAAATGAGTTGCAAACATATATAGATATATATGACTGTCTAAACACAATCTTTCCATTAATATTCTAGGGGAAAGGATGATGAATGAAGAAATTCCTTAAGAGAACAATGACTATGTTTAGGAAATAATACCAAAAATATTCTTATAAAGTATTTTACACATATCTCATTTTATCCTCAAACCAACTCCAGAAATATATTACTTATATATATATATGTATATATGTATATATATACATATATATATACATATATATATATATATATATCTTACAGATTAGGAACCCAAGACAGACAGAAGTTAAGTGACATGCCTAGGATGACACAGATAGTAAGTATCTGGAGCTTGCTTAGAAAGAATGCCCAAACAATTTGGAAGTGGAAAAAGTCAGAAAAAATGTGACAATTTAGATCTAATCAGATGACCTTCCATTTCATACTTGACTAATTCTGTTTGCTATTATTTCTTTTTCCTGAAAAAAAGAAGATTCAATCTCAATACCAAAGCTAAAGTATTCTCACTATTTCCCCTTGTGGTTAAATATCCTTTGCTTGCTACCTAATTGGCAAAGCTTAACTAATGAAAGTATATGTTGCATTTTAAGATCTGGTGGGTGGATCATTTTACCTCTAACAAAGCAGACTAGCAATTGTTCTTCAATTTATTTTCTTAGAGTTGCCTGGATATACTGGGCATGAAAGTTCATGGTCACATAGTCACTACATTTTAGAAGTAGGACAAATAGTCCTGATAATTAGACAGGATATTTATCACCATGCCATGATGCTTCTCACTATCTGTCATAAGCCCTGAAATTTCAATAATAAATATTCATTATTTGGGATCTCAAAAACTTTCCCTCCCCCCTACAAAATCCACTATTAAAAACTCAATTACCCATAGGAAGAATAACATCTTCATTTGCTATCACCTTCCTGATAGGTAAGAAACGTCAGAAATGGAACCAAGAGACCTAAGGGGTCATGTTTTAGCCTGGGTTTCATCGTTCATGAAGATGTAGCAATATGAATTTATACAATAGAAAATAACCCTTCTACTTCTGCTTTAGGTCTTAGCTCTCTATACACTTTCAGGTACTCTTAGGCTGGTCCTCAGCTGCACAATGTACTTTTAATTCAGGAAGCAGAATCCAACACTCATATTCAATGATCCTGCCTATATGCCCCTGAAAAATATTTCCTTTTGCCCCAAAAGAAAATATGTTTTGCACCAAACTATATGGTTTAGTGATACATTTAGACATTCACTCATTCTAGTCACAATAAAGTACAATTTACAGGTGATTTCAATGAATGTATAATAGGAACATGCAGCTAAAAAGTTACTTCACATAGAGTACAGGATATGAACAAGTATTTTTGACACATTTAAATCACATTTACAAAGAGCCCGGTACACATATTATCTATTACTTTCAGTGTTCTTATATGAGATAAATAAAATTTTCAAATTATATTGTCAGGAGGCACAAGTACTTTGCATGTAATTTGTCAATAAATTAAAAAGAGAAAATGTATATTTAGTGAGGATGTAGATTTTAATGGAGAAAATTTTAGTTTCAAAAAGCCATAAGTCAAGATGCACAAATATTCTCATTCCCAGGGTGAAATTTAGATGTAAAATTTCAAAAATGTAAAGTTGTTTTTTTTTTAAATTGCATTGCTAACTTCATTTATTTAGAGCCATACATTTTCATTCTGTGGATGTGAAATGTTATTGAGAACATTTTTTCTTTATTATAAGTTTAATGTTAATTGTAATTTGGCTGATATACTGTGTTGCCATGCCAAAACAAAACACTTTTATAATTGTAAGTGTAGGTGACTATATTCTCATACTGAAAGGTCTACAGGAAAGATCTGGATATGTTAATTTGTTTTGGACAAAAAAAAAAACATTGCCCCAATGCCAAAAGTTTAGTTTTTAGTCCAATAAGTCTTTCAAATTAGGAAATGAAAGTATGCAGAGTTATGAAACTGAAAAAATTGGCATTTACTTAAAATACTATAAATCTTTCGGTGAAGACACTAAAAGCATTTGCAATAGATGGAAAGAAGATAGCATGGGGAAAATAAAAACACAATAATAGGAAGTCACCTTTTGAAATCAAACAATGAGGAAAGAAAACAAATTACAAATGTGACAAAGGACAATTATGTATTTAGTTATCAACATCCAGATGACCCATTAGCTGCATTTTGCTGTCTGTTGGATAATTCATAATCAAGGAAATATTGATGTTTATACAAAATTTTAAGACTAAGAAAAAAGAATAATATACAAATTATCCTTTTTTTCTTTTGCTAAGTATCTTATTTAAAGGTTAAATAGGATAAAATTAGAAACCTAACAAATAAATTAAGCCAATGAATAGATCATATATCATAGAGATCAATAAAATCCTGCAGCCTGAAGGGACCTTTTGGTTCATCTGGTCCACCTTCAATTCTATGGAAAAAATCCCTTTTATAGCATTAATATATTATATTTGAAAGAAACATTAAAAGTTCATCCAAAGTCCAATTTTACATGTGATGAAACTAAAATCCAGAGAGGGTCAGGCTTTTAATTTGAACTGAATTACGCACTTTAAGACTCCAAAATCACTTTCTAGTTCCTAATGGTCATGACCCTGAACTAAAAGTCCAGTGGTCAGTCAACATTTCTTTGAACATTTCATTTATTTGAATTATGTCCTCTCCACACTAAATATATTGGTCAAATAGATCATTATGAATAATATGATAATTAAATGTTAAGCATATCTAATATTAATCTATCTTGATGAAATTAAAATTGATTAGTGTATATGACAAAATTATGAATTTACTACTAGTTCACCTTGACATGAGAGATAGCATCGGCATTACTTATTTATAGGGTGATTTATCTTAAGAGCATTCATCAAACCAGTACAGTAGTGGGAGACAATCAGATCAATATAATATTTTAATTTATATATTGAGTTTCAAAAATAAACCTGTTATTAGATTTTTTAAAGATATCAAAATTGTATGAAACACTGGAACAACAGGACTATAGCTGTTTTTACCATGTATGAAAAATTGACGAGACAAAGATTATTGAAAAATGTGCAGAGACTGAGAGATATTGAAAATCTAGTGAAAACTGTCAATGAAATGTTCTTGGTTTTCAGATGAATTTACCTGATGAATACAACTGTTTGAGTTTCTCAAAATTAAATTCAAAGCAATGTTAGTTTTATTATTTCAAATTTGTGTTCTTTGTATTGGGTTTCTACAATCTTGACTTCCTTTGTTTCCTTGTAGCCCCATTCCATCTCTATAGGGAATTTCCTGTTTTATAGAATGACAATTATTTACAACCTGAGTTGAAGAAAAGTTTCCATTCATGACATACATATTTTAAAACTCTCAAACAATGAAATATTGCCTAATGCAAAGACTCATTTTCATTTACATATATGCAAATTATCCATGTCCAAGTTTTAGCACACAAAAGGCCAATTATATAAGATATTTTTGCCCTTCCCTTATTGTGTGAGAGGATTAGGAGGAGGAAGAGACTTTTAAAAGATTTTATTTATTTTATGTAAAACAATTTTTAGCTATCAGTGTATGGCATATAACAATTCCTATTTTCTCACTAATTAAAATAATACTGAAATCAATAATCTTAGCATGTAAGATTCCTATGTCCTAGTTCTGGGCCATGTTCCCTTTTAAACTATATATACATTGTATTATTGAGCAACTTTTATGAAATTTTATTTTAAAGTAACTTCAACTGGAAAATGTCAAAAACTAGGTATCAAATTTTAAAAGTCAAGTTATGTATATTATAAAACAAATATTTATCTTTTGAAAATGCATATTTAATCACATTTTCTCAAAATTTTAATAATTGTAGTTTAAGTAACATACACATAATTCACTTTTACTCAGTCTATTAAGAACTTAAACTGACTTCTTTATAAGCCCATAGGTCAGATATCCTCTTGTTTTCCAGCTCAAGAATACAATATAAGATTCTAAACAACTAAGACCATTTAGGATTTTCTGTATGAAAACTTTAATTGTCATATAGAAATTGAATAATTATAATTCTACTCATAAATAATATTAATATTTCTGATTTTTTGTAATTAATTTAGTTTTGTAAATGTATATATCTCTATTTGAAAATTTTACAACATACAGTAATGTACAAAAATTTAAAAGTAGTTTAACTATTAATTTCTACTGTAGAAGTTAGAATTCTAACATGTTTAAACACACCAGTAACAGATTTTTAAAAATAAATAAAATTTAGCATATTTGAATATTCATAAAATTAATATCTACATTGGATTTATTAATAAACTGTTAAAGCATTGTTCTTTTTGAAAACAGCTAAATACTTATTTGTAATATGTATTATAAATATGAATTATTTATTATATTATGCATTCAACTCTTTTATTAATAGCTACCTATTCCACAATATTCCTTCAAACTAAGAAATTGCTTTGATGGTTATTAGTAACTTTAAACACGTGTTAACATTTTTACATATTTAAATTATAAATAAAAAGAAAAAAATAAAGCCTATGATAATGGAAAAGGATACTCTTCATTTAGATCCAATGCTAAATCATTATAACTATATTGAATAGCTATTTCTCTGCTGTTTTTCCACATATTTCATCCAAAGTCTATAAATTTAAGATAAGATATATTGTATAGTATGCAGCATGATATAAAATGTATTATTATGTATTTATGAACACTATATTAAAATATAATAACAGTATTCATAAAGTTATAAATTTTTAGTAAATGATATGTATAAGCATAATCATATGTATAATTAAAATTTAAAACTACACTAAGATTTTTGGGATATCCTGTGTAAAAGCAACTAGTTATTCAACTATATTTTACAGAGGTGATACAAAGGCACAATATGATCATATATGAATATATCAATTAATTAGTCTTATAAAACTATATTATAATACATATATGCTATTATAATACATATATGCTATTATAATACATATATATGCATGTGTCCTATGGAGGATATTTGCAAGTGGCTATGTAAAACTTTATCATAACCAAACAATGAAGCACAAAAATTTATAACCTTTTTGCATGTCAGAATATAGAATAGTACCCAAAATAAAGTTATAAATATATTTGTGTTAAAATATAAACTGGATTTTTCATAAGTCTATCAATTGCAAAGAAGTAGATATAAAAATCTAAAACATTTTCTTAATGAAATGCTTCTTAATGAAATGATCCCAGTGGTACATTGGTGTCTGTGAGATAGTAAATGAAAGAAAGGAAGGTTTCTTGGACATCAGGTAAGTTACTTTAAGGAGATATTATGGAGAATAATTATATAGAATGAGAATGCCTAGAGTGGATCCAATCAACATAGATGTTAACATACTCATTCCAGGAAATTACAGAATTTACAAAAATTACATCAAAGTGTCTCTGATTTTAGAAATCCAAATATTTTATAATAGTATATATAATTTCGATTGGATGCACCATACAATGTACTATCTGAAGACAACGAGATCAAAGAGCTTACTATTTGTAGTTGTGAAATCTCCAAACCATCCCAGGAAGTAGAAGAGAAGAACTATGACTAAATATTTACTGTTCTCTGTTTGCTTCGCACCTCCACATGACTGGACAATATTAGATAGCTGCTAAAGGAGAGATTTCTAGATGTATATTGCAAATGCAAGACACCAAAATAGCTCAGAAAAGTTTTGGCATTGTGTCATTCTTGAACCAGCAATTCCACTCAGTAATGCAGGTTTCTGTTTGAACCACAAATTAAAATTTAGAAGACCAAATTATACTCAATTATCTGTTTAATTAAAGATCAACTGTGAATACTGTATTTGTAAAGTGGCTTAGCAATAACTATGTTCTCCAGAACTCATTAATTTATAAGAAAAGCTTCAAATAAAATATCCAAGAGATAAAAAAAAATATATTCAATACTATGCTGCAACTACTGATGACATTTCATGAACAATTAAAATTATTATGTTTTATAAGACCAAGTCTTTAGACAGTGAAGACAGTCATTGAAAAAGAAATCTGCCCGTATGTCAAGGTATTCACCTAGAAGAATCTATTCTTCTCCTTGAGGTTGCCTTTTCATGTTTAAAAAACAAAAGTGATATGATTTGATCCCAAAAGAACAAAAACAGTGATCCCCCAAAAATGATCTCAATAGTAAAAACACTTCATAAGTACAGAAATACTAGAAATATTTCTCTTGAAATTTTTGAGAAAAGTCACAAATATCCCAATAAAGATATACTTGATTTTGCCAATAGTTCTATAAGGGAATAAATGCTTTTAGCAATAATATAACAATAAATAATAATTTAGCAATAATATTACTATTCAATCTTCTCTTTGATTATAACAGCAAAACAAAATGGAAGAGATAGTCTGTTATCTGGATCACTGAAGCAAAGTTTGGCCCTACATCATATTATACTATCTAAAAGTTTTCTTGGGGAATAAATCTATTGCTTACAAAGGATACTCTTGTTGCAACAAAATTTTTTTGTTGTTTTTTCGGCTAAGTCACCAGTCTACCATTTATGAAATATACATGTCTGTAGAAAACCCAGGAAAAATGAAAGAAGTTATATGACAATGACTAGTTGGGAATAAAGTCAGTCCAATATTACTGATAACACTGGAGAGATTTGGGTCATTTATGCATCTGGAAGGAAATTGATTTAATACTCAATAATTTAGAGATCTTATGGGAAATCTGGATTCTGCAAAACTAGTAAAGAATTGTAAATACATTTTATTTTTATTGTGTGTGACATTTAGGTAAATTTTAATGGACCAGTTTTACTAAAATTGATGATGATTAAGTCTTATTGAAAAAAAACCATGTTTAAAAATTAATTCTAAAACTCCTCTTTTACTAGATTTAAATTTGCAACACCTCAGCTTAAAACAACATTATCATTAAACACTTTATGTAATGATGCTTATTTACCAACTCTAGCAGTTTAAACATAATTGTCAATGTCTTCCAGGCCTTTACTCTTATTTCCTTGTATTGTATTCTCAATATTTTGGAAGCTAAAAATTGGCTCATTTTTAAATGAACTCTACTCATTATTTTAATAATCTCTGCATTATAACTATCTGGTCCTAAGTAATCTTCTTGATTCCCTTAAGTGTTCTGAGAGATGACCTTAAGATTATCAACAGAAATTAGTAGACAACAGTGCCTAACAAATTCAAAACTATATGGAGAATGAAAAGTATTTCATTATTTCATTGTATTCTTCTTAAGTAGACCTATCTTATAAGAAATGAGAAATGCTGACTTTTTTGCTGATGATTAAGGAGAGAATCTTAGAATATTCAAATGACAAATAAGGTATGACATTCACTGAATCCTTAGTAAATTTTTTTCTAAGTAACTAATTTAAATCAAAAAGAAATCCATACATATTGTCCAATATGAGTAGAACTAACATTTTGAATAACAATATGGGTGATTTTTAAATAATTTCTAACAAAATACATACATTCAGATATTTATGAATATTTATAACCAAAACTTTAAAATATTTAACTCTATGATTGGAATTTTATCATGAATACAGACAAATAAAACAAACTTGAAGATAGAAAAGCATAAACTAATTTAAATAAGATGTACTATGTTTGGGGGAAATAATTATTCATGTGAAGACATATCATAAAAATGTTTCTTTGCATAGCTGGTGCTGTCATGTAAATGTTTATACTCTAATACCTGGGAATTTTTTTTCAAAGGAAGTATAAATTTTAAATTGCTGTGTCAAGATTTTGTAAATAACCATATTATTGACTAGGCAATATTGATGTCAAAATTGAGAAAAAATTAAACTAACATTTAGGCATATGTTTTTGCAAAATATATTAATTTAGTCATATCTTTCATCACAAGATGCTAAAGATATTTATAGTATATAACATAGAAAGTGTAGGTGCATAGTGTAAAAAGTACATATAATCAATATTAATAATTTTTGCACATTTCAATTGGAGAAGAATCACATTTTAAATTCACCATATCTACAAAACCTCATGCCTAAAGGGCTTAAAGTTTCTTAAAAATAAACATTGTACCCATTTTAACAAATTGGAAACTGAGGCACAGAGATAAAGTGAGTTGCCAACGGTCATACACTGATTCAATGGCAGGACCAAAAAGAAAATCTGGAACTTATGCAACTAAGGCCCAGATTTTTGTTTCAGTCCTCCTTAGAAAATAATATAAAATGGTTTGCAGCTATCATTTCTGTCATACAGAATTTCACTTTAAAAGTAGAAAAATATTAATTAAGCTTTACAAGTTTGCTCCTTCAAAAAAGTTAATCCATAAAAAACCAAATGTAGTTTATGATTAACTGAATGAATTATATACTATATATATTAAGTAAAGCTTTTATATTTTGAAAGAAAAAAAGATGAGGCAAAAGACAATTTTCAGCTGTCTGTAATTCAGTTTTCCTTCTAGTAAAGGGGTATCAGTGGGGATGGGAGAGGGAATTTTCTAAAAGGTTGTCAGAGATGAAAATGAATAGGAATTGAGTTCTGGGATCTCTAAGAACCATTAGTATGTAATCACTTCAATGTTTGCAAATTATTCCAATTTTGTTAGCATTCTGAGTAAATAACTTCTCTTCCTGTCATTTAACCTAAATTAAGCACAAATAAGCAGAAATATTTTCCTTATTCTGTCTTTCTGGTACTGAAATATATTGTGCCCAAAATTTTTAGTGTAGAAAATATTCCTTAAGAATCATGCTCTATCTGTGCGGCACCAATACAACCAATATTCCATATTTTCTCCTTTCCAACCTCTCCCCCAGGTAAGTGAAATGATCAGTTAGTTGTATTGGTGTCCTGTAGAAATAAGTTTAGGCATTTCTGTAAACTGCTTCTTCAGGCCATTAGGGCAGCTTTGAGCTCCACAGTCATTTGCTAAATGTGGAACCATATGTGCTACCACATTTAATAAATTGCCACTGATGCTCCTTTTGTTATCCTAGTGGCCTGAGAGAGTTAATGTAGTTTTCAATAATGTTTAACTTACAGTCAGGAAGGAGTTTCTCTCCTGGAAGGATCTGACTCACTTACCTTAATTAACTCTGGAGACTAAAATCTGATATGAGCTTTAAAGCATCCATAAAATCAAAACCACCACCACCAAAAAAAAAACAAAACCAAAAACCCTAAACAAACTAGATCCACAAAAACATACTTTTAAAAAAGTAAAATAGATTATTTTTAAGTGATGTTCCCTAATAATGTTTCAAAATCCATTTAAAAATAAATTCCATAGTAGTGATATTTTAAACTTAGCCTAATAAGTTTATATATAAAACACATAAATATCTATATATGAATGCATGCATATATATTTCTTAAACATGACCGAAATATAGTCAATGTCTGAAATATAATAGAAAGTCAAAATTATCTACTTCTGAATACTTGCCTTTGTGACACAGCATTTTAAACACTTGATAATCTTCTATATAAGAAATACATTGATTATCAATTTCTGAAAGCATATATCATTAAGATACTCTTACAACTTAATAAGTTTAATATTTTATACATATCATTTCATTTGATCCTCACAACAAACCTGTGAAGTAAACACTATTATCCCCACTTTACAGATGAATATTCTGAAGTTGTGTCTTCAATAGTCACATAACTAGTAAGGGCCTCAGTTAGAATCTTTACTGGGGTTGTCCTGACTCCAAATCAAGCATTTTTCTACTACATAATTTAATACCCTCATGAGGTAATCAATATAAGATGACCTCTTCATCAAAATGTATATAATAAGATACCACTTTTGACAACATTTTATATTGATTTTAAACTCATATGAGTTAAGATTGATTACCCACTGTAAACTCAATGTTTCTTTCCAACAATAGGAAAATATATAGATTCAATGCATGAATAAGATTTCATAAATAAACTAACTTAACATAGAAAATGATAACTTGAAATAATGTCAGTCATTGAACAATATGAGAAACTTGGCATTTAGTTGGCAAATAAAAATGTTAAAACCCATATTGCTAATTAGGATGTAATAAGCCGGTCTTTTTGTCTACATTTTTCCTCCTCATTTACACCTGCATCATATTATCACCAACCTTTGGGATGTCAAAAAAAATAACAGTGACCCTATTCCAAATAGTTAACTTTCCATACAGAGAAATGAAATAAAGTTAATATTTGTATTCCAAATAAAAGTCAAGGATAAAACAAGTCTTTGGTTCACTAGACACAATTCACTCTAACAAGTTGCTTTTTTTTTTAAAGCTGATGAATGATAATTGCAATGAAAGGTAATACACTTATTAAAAACACTGTGATGAATAATCCAAATAATAAAATAATTTGATAAAATTAAATTAGTGCTAAAGATTATGTCAACACATCATATTTGAATTGGACTGATATTCAAAAGCTTAGTTGGTCAAATTTACTACAGCCCATAGTAAATAGTGTATATATCAAAAAAAAAAGGATGAAGGCAAACATAGAAACTTTACTACTTCAGGGGCTGGAATGAAATGAAATTACTCTCAGTGAATTACTACATGATAAGAGCATCTTGAGCAGACAAAAACCATTAACAGTGATGGTCTCATGTCATAGGTGAAGAAAAGCAGTGTAAGAGAGATTATGTGACGTCCTCAGGGTCCTACAACTTATAAAAGTAAGAACCATGTCTAGAACACAGGTGTCTGAATCAAATTCAGAGGTGTGTTAGGCAATGTAAATCAATTCTTTTTAGTATTATAATTAGGCATAGAACTATTTAATGTATGAATCTAGCAAAAATATGCCCTTAAGCATAAGACAATTTCACATCAACTTGATGGGGAATCCATAAGACTGATGACAGGGTAGGGTTCATAGGATTTGACAACCTTACCCCAAAAGGTTTATGTGTGTGTGTGTGTGTGTATATATATATATATATATATATATATATATATACACATAATATAATGCACTCACATTGCAGCATAAGACATTTTTGAATTCAGATATATGTTATAATTGCTAAAGTTACATGACCTTTTATTCAAAGATAGTATGTTTGTAAAATGAGTAAATGAAATGTTTGAAGAACATATAAATATATATCTTTTTTGCAAGAATAATCACATAGCCATTAGTACTACATACAAAGCTAAGATGATAACATGCATGTAAAAGCATGATTTGAAAAATACATAATAATGTTCTCTTTAAAATATGTTTCATTTAATTTATTCTATAAGTGAATTAAAGTAGTGTTCATTGTCTTAGTAGTCGAATGATTTAGAAGCCTTTGTAATATATACACACCTTTAATTTCCATCTTACTAAAATACAGTTAAAAAGCCACTTCAAAATACTGGGTTAAGATATTATATCATACTGAATTTAGGGAAGAAATTCATAATAAATAACCCATTTCTAAATTAAATTTAGAATTTCAATTCAGTATCTAGTTTGCTTTTAATTGTTAAAAATCATTTTAATTTAGAAATACATTAAAATAAACAGAAGTAATTATGGATATTTATCAACACAGGCTTTATATCCAGAGAAAAACAATGACTGTTCTCTGACTGGAATGTGCAATTTCTAGCACCAAATAAGCAGCAACATAAGTGAGTTTGACTGTTCTAAATTGTTAATATTAAGAAGATATTTGGGAAAAAATTAAAAAGTGAGTAAAATAGATTGACTTAAACTTTATTTATAAATGCATCAATTGAATATATGTGGTTATAGTGACTAAATTTGCAATAACACATATACCATCCTGTAAGCAAAAAGGGATGAAGAAGGAAAAATAAAAAGGCAAATAGGAAAAAATGGACATAAAGATAATTTGGTCTGGAAACTATAAAATTTAGGCATTAAAGTTATAAATGCTCTTATAAAAACATTAAAATAAATAGACACTGCCTGAGAGCTAAATGCTGGTGTTATAGTCTTAAAAAATAACTAATTTATATGCCCAATATGTATACATACAAGTAGCTCAATAAATACCAAATAAATAGCAAATTAAATCTAGATTTCAATTCATTCCAAGCAAAGATTCAAAATTGAGAATTTTACATGAAATTTGTACCCAGATATGAATATATAGATAAAATATACCTATATACATGGGATTCCTTCATAATTTTTAGGGTCTTTTAAATTATTATCTATATCATTTCCAATGGTCTACTGAAGAATAAAGCATATGGATGTAAAATTTCTGACTAGCATATAAATTTATAAAAATATTTTCATTGATTAAAAGATAATTCTCATCACTTTTCTTATGAAAAAGTATAGTCTCTCAGGTGTGCAACTACTGAAAATCTGTAAATATATACTGGACTTTTCATTTTGATCAGTCAAGTAAAATTTATTATAGGAACATAACCAACTTCATTTAAAGAGCTATTCAAGTCATAGTATAGACTATTGTAATTTTTTGTGATTTATTTAAACTTTGACATGTGCATAATACATTGAACATAATGTAAGGAGCATGATTTTTCATGCTGTTTTGTAAAAAGAAATATGCACATCTCACTGAAATGCTCATCTAAGTAATAACTTCAATTAATCATGGTATTTTAATGCAAATATTTTGCTTAAAAACAATACTTATAAATGTTTTCTTAGCACAGTAACTAATCCCAAAATCTTCAAATAAATATGAGAAATTAAAAGACCTTAAAATGTAATATTTTATGACTTCAAATCTTGGACAAGCTTTTAATTAATTAAAAATGTTATACTTTTGGGGGGGTTGGTGGTAAAGAAATAAACTTTTTCATGTTCATTGATAAAGTTTTCTAGAAGTTTAATTAAAGGAGTCAAATAAATTCCCATTTGACATAACTCAGTAATTATTCACAGGAATAGATTTAAATACTATCTAGTAGGAAGATATCTAATGAAGTCGATATTATGTTTCCTGTTTGCACTTTGATTCAGGCTTTATGAAATACAAGTTATTCATAACTACAAAATAACAATGCTATGGAATCTTGAAAGTTTGTTTTAACCACAAATGGTTTAATTCAATTTTTGTATTAATTGGTATTGAATGCTGTAACATTCAGATTAAACAGGCAATAGGTAGGTGCAAAATCTTCCTCCATCTTCAAAAATTAATACAAAAATAACTCATTCTAAAATACTAAGATTCCCAATGCAAATACTTTGCCTGTCTTTCATAAGCTAAGTAGAATGATGAAAAAAAAACTGAGAAGTGGTTATATTACTTTTCACACCCAGACAATATATTGTATCAACCTTCTCTCTTCCCCTCCCCCATAACTGAAGGGTGGTCCATGACTGCATGACATCAAATTGTTATTAGCATTTGTCAAAAGAAAAAACATAACTATGAAATTAGTAGTGTATAGAATTTTTCTAACATATACATGTACACATATACATATATATGCAAATAAAGCCACAAATACCTATTATAATTAAAGAAGTAATGAAAAGTCTTTAATTTGCAGAGTTGTATCAATATAAAAATAGCAAAGGAAATCTTAACAGATGTAGACAACTTTTAATGACCTGGGTGCTTGATTTGGGGCAACACTGATGGATGTTTTATCAAATATATATTTTGGGGACATGTATCTATGAATTAGAAGAAAACAATAAGGTAATTTGACAATGATATACTTATCACATTCATTTAAATATTTTCTCCTTTGAAAATAAGTTCATAGAAATGTCTGGTTTCTGGTGCTTTGTGCCTGCTTAGGATTAATATTTAATTTAATTCTATATTTAAAAATACTTCATTATTTTAAAATGGTTACACATAGCACTTCTGCAAATTGGTCAGATTAATTAATTCAAGATCATTTAAAATATAAAATATTAAATGAACCATGTAAATTGGGAAATTATTTTCTCTATTGTTCACATTATTTTGCAGTTGCACAACTCTTTGGGGACATCCACTGAACTCTCCTAAGAAGTAACCAGTTTATGACATTTCAAAGAAACAACAAATATC
Source organism: Monodelphis domestica (assembly GCF_027887165.1). Lineage (NCBI taxonomy): Eukaryota > Metazoa > Chordata > Mammalia > Didelphimorphia > Didelphidae > Monodelphis > Monodelphis domestica. Next base: position 149,240,230 of record NC_077234.1, on the reverse strand, counting down.
TTGGTCTCCATCTTCCTTTCACCCCCAAAGAAGGAAATCTAGGTATCATTTAATCCCAAAATGTAATACTGTGGTCTGCATAGGAAGAGGAAGAGGAGGAAAAGAACTATAGTCTTGGAGCAGTTAAATGTAAAATTAACTCTAATCTGATTCATTTTTGCCCATATATCATCATGAAATATTTTTTTTCTTTTTGGAGGGACTAAAAGAAGGGAGAAGGTCAAATTTTCAAGCATTAAAAAATGCTAAAGAAATGAGTTATTGACTTAATTGCCTCAATTTTTCATGTGGTATATATCTGGCCTGAATGAAAAGGCCTGATCCTAAAATCAGAACTTAAACCTGAAGAGAATAAATGTAAATGTATTTTTAGACGTGGACAAATGGGTACTATTTTTAAATGAATCCTGTTTAATTCATAACCTTAGTCAATAGTTTATTAGCTCCAAAGGGCTTCTGTAAATTAGCATGTAACCCACTTAAAATTGAAGCTGAACATTATTCCTTTCTCTTGGTTAATTTATGTATCTGCATTATAATAATGCTAAGATAAAATAAAGAGCAGGCTCTTTATTGAATCATACATCTGAGTCTCTGTTTTAGAGAGAAACATAGAAAATTAAAGCAGTAGAAAGTAAAATTTTCTTTTGCACCCACATCTTAATTGATGCATAAGACAACACACTATTATATTTTTAAACTCTGGGGATAGGAGCCACAAGACTTCTTGATTCTTTCTTGCAGTATTGGCATCAATAAATATTATAGAGTATCAAAAATCAAACCTTCCCAGGAATTGCCCTTTCTAAATTCTTGTTGAGTGACTAAACAAGAGCTGGTATTATGATATTGCATATGTTTTATAATTAATGCATTTTAAAAATGAAAATCAATGAAAAGTTATTCATTCATATATTACATATTCCATTGATGGACACTTTTTTAGTTCTTTACCACTGCTGTTTTATTGAGCCATAAAATTCTAATCTTCCCTTACTCTTTTACTTTCCTTCTCAGTACTGAAACACATACATATATATAATTATATATCTGCATATATAATTATATATATATATATATATAAGGGAAAGAAAGAGAGAGGGAAAATATATAGACAGAGACACAAAGAGAAAGGCAGAGTCAGAGATTTACAACACATAGAGATAAGTGATCTTTCATCATTAATGTTCTGAATGATTTTATGATAAAACATTTTGTAAACTTTAGAATGTTAGGTATTGGCAGGGACAAAAATGGTTACTTTAAATAAAAAAATCAAAAGAGAAATATTACATGTTTGGATAAGATCAAAATACTCTATCAATACCACAACATTCTAGATATAATGGAGAATAAAGTTTACATAACATTCTTTGAAAGTCCTTTATTTGTGTCTACTATTATCTTGTCTTCTTGTCATTCTTATCTCTGTGTATGTGTATGTGTGTATATACACATATAAATGTGTGTGTGTATATATATATATACATATATATACACACATAATTTTGCAAATATATATGCTTTTAAAGAAAGCTTAGTTTTCTTGAGAACCTTCCAATTTTATCAATTTTTTTTCACAGAACTTCCACAGTATTTCAGGATAATGAAAGAGTAAGGGATTTTGATTTACACCTTTTATTTAAAAGGGAAAGAAAAACTACACACATTTTCATTATAATATGAAATAATATTGTTCATTTTTCTTTCCTAATAATGAATCAAATACTAAGAAGACAAGGAGGAAGAAAAAGTGGGTATTTTATGTTATCATGAATCCTACCCTTTCCCCTTGCCAAAAGTATATCAAAATTTTAATTAAAGAAAGAAATATAGGGGCATACCGATTTTGGAAGAGGTAGTATAAAGTTTTTGTTTTTTGTTTTTGAGTTGGGGGGACTGGGAAGTTGTTCATTTGCTTTGTCTTTATTTATCCTCAGGGAGGATGTAACCACCCATTTATTCTAAATTCAATCAGTTGCTGTCAATTTACTCACTGGTGGATGCTGCCTCTTTGTGGCAAGATGCCATGTAAAGTACATCCTGCACTTTCAGGTTCATGGACTACCCTTGATCTTCTCACAATTTCCATTTAACGTTGTTGAGAATGCCACGGAAGACTGAATGAAATCTACAGACCTTTACAATCCAAATGACTTCAAACAAGCAGGTTAAGCCCCATAAGACATAGACCAATGCACTGGCCAAACCTGTCCCAACATGAATAAATAGTACGTATGTAGTCACCTGTATTTTGAACACGTGAGAGGAAATTTCAAGCTCAGTCACAAAACTCATTATAAACTTGGAATCTAAATTTACATAATTTGAAATATGGACACAATGGCAAACTGATGACAAAGAAAAAAATCAATCAGGATAGCCTGCATCATGTAACTTGTGTAATTCAGTATTACTTACCCTGTTCCAAATGAATACTTCAGAATAGAAACAAAATATAAACTTGAAATTTCACTAATAAGCATATTAGTGACACATTTAGAAATTTCTAGCTCCCTCAAGCACAAAACTGATCTTTAAAATGTGTTAATTTCCATTCCATTTGAGAATCATTGTTCTATGGGTCAGATATTTTGAACTTCAGGAAATCATTCATTCATTTTCTCTTGTTTGAAATGGTTATCAAGTATATATTCTGAATCCATGTGCTGAGATACATCTTACAGTGATCATGTCTTTAGGGTAATCATTTAGCATTGTCTGCTGCCCAAAGGGGTAAAGGCTGCTCAAAGGTATAAATTTGCACAGTCCATAAATTGGTCTTCCAAGGAGCCAGTCTACAAATGGATCTGTACAAGTGCAATTTTATTTGACTAAATAATCAAAAATTGGCTACAATAGTAGTCAAAATATATTTTGGCTGGTTAAATGAAAAGAGAGGGCGCTCTCTCTCTCTCTCTCTCTGTCTCTCTCTCTCTCTCTCTCTCTCTCTCTCTCTCTCTCTCTCTCTCTCTCTCTCTCTCTCTCCCTACAAGTTTCATATATCTCTCACTAGTTAGTCCAAATTTCCTTAATAGGAAATATTTAACTTGTTGGGGGAAAAGTAACAGTTTTTTTTTTAAATCAGACCCAATTATATGAATGGATTGTCTTTTAAGATTCAGTCATTGCTACTGGAAATTTTAATATTAGAATGCCCTCCTGATGCCACTTAAGCTTTGGAAATAAAGCTCCAAACAAATTATAGACTAAAATAGTGAAGGAAAGAGAAATGGGAGATGTGCATATAAAAATAGGTGCTACAATAAAATATTTTTATATTTCATCAATAAGTTATTTTGACTAACCAGTTATGGGTCATATAGCTCTGCACTCTTTAATGATTTTTCCACATCTATACTGATCCTTTTCAAGATCATAATATTTTTTTTAATTCAAATGTCCAGAAAGCATACAAACACATCCTTTAAAAAAAAAAAAGGAAACTTTGTATTAAAGTCGGGGTGTGCTAATCTCTCTCCATAAAAGCCATTTACACCCAGCCGTGGCTTAAAGGGGGAGGAGAATGACGGATCTGAGGAGTAAAAGGGAAATCTGTGCCCTTCAATCTTTGAAAAACAGAAGTATTCCCCACCACCACAAAACTTCTTTGACCTTTAAAAGTCTCCTGCAAAAATGGCCCTCCATATGCTCCTGTTTCCCCCAACTGACAGAAGAAGAGCAAGAATTGTGCCCAGCTTACACAAATGTTTCCTACTTGTAAAAATAAAATGAAATTGCACACCCTTTCAGTATCACTCGCCGAAGCTGAAAATCCTGTGCCAAGGCACTTCACCCTAAACGTTGAAATGATACAATTAATCAAACCGGTTCATTCATCTTGTTTGCTTGTTCGTGTGTTTGTTTTAAATACAAATGCTCTATGGGGAGTTTGTTTGCCTTTAGAACTGGCTAAATGTGGTCTGTTTTTCCAGCACTTCGAGGTAGTCCGGCTCAACGTTTAGTTTTGCTTTTAATTCCAGATACTCATTCCTGTTGGGTTCTACATAGACAGTACTGGGGGGACTATAGAGCACCGTTTCCCGGAGCCTGCTGTCCCCTGCCCCCGGGTGCAAGTACTGATGGGGGCGCCTAAGGTCATAGTTGGGAGAAAAAGTATAGGCAGCAGGGCTGCAGGGGAATTTAGGATATTCTGGGAGGCTACTGCCAGCCGTGGTGGCCGTGCAATGTTTATCGGGTTCTAAAATGCCTCTGTAAAAACGATCAGCGTCTTGCATTGGTGACAGCAGCTCCTCCCTCGGCTCAATGGTGCTGACACTGTAGGCGGGGCTCCGCAGGTGGTGACTTTCCCGCCTCTCCTCTTCTCCCTGCTGCAATTGCAGCTGCTGCTGTGGTTGCTGCTGCTGCTGCTGGGGCTGCTGAGGCTGCTGCTGTGGCTGCTGCTGCTGCTGAGGCTGCAGATGGTGATTGCTGCTATAGGTGACCTTGAGCTCATGCAGATCTTTGTAATCCTCCACCGAATTGCCCTCCCGGGAACGGTAGATGGGGTTTTTGCACATGTGGCCCAGTGGATGGGGGATATATTCATACACGTGGCCCGCGGGGGTTTTCACTTTAGGGAGGGTTGGGCCCCTGTGGTGAGTATGCGAATGGTGGTGGCTGCTGCCCCCGCTGCTACTGTACACGCTGTACTGCATGTTGAAGGAGCTCACGTCGGAGTTGTTGGTGCTAGTGTGATCGCTCTGGTTCTTCTTTCTCCTTTTCATCACAAGAACAAAGAGCCCAGCAGCCACAAAGACTGACATGATGAAGACAAGCAGCAAGCTGAGGATCAGCACGGACAAGGGGACTGAAGAGGCGCTGTTCCCAGAACCACCCCCCGCGGTGGCGCCTGTGCTGTTGAATCTGACCGTGGAGGGCAAGGAGGTGGTTCGTGGTGGGATCTGGATGGAGGAAGGAGTAGGTGTAGAAACCACCACATCGGAATAATCTGGGCACAAAAGCTCCGACTTAATAGACCTCATGTCGGTCTCCTCGAACTTCTTGGGGGCTTTGCAAATAACCTCATCCACAAGTACCCCCACTTTGAGCTGCTCCACCCACAACTTCATGCCCACCACGTCACAAGTGCAATCCCAAGGGTTGTCGTTTAAGTCAATCTGAATGAGAGATTTCAACTGATCCAAAACCCCACTCACAGGCAGGGAAGAAAAATAATTGCTCCTTAGATTCAGCCTAAGCAATGTGAGGCCAGAAAAAATGCCCCCGGGCAGGGCCTGCAAGAGGTTGTTGTTTAAAAACAAAAGCTGCAGGTTAGGGACTGTGTCAAAGGTCCCAACCTGGATCTCCCGGATAATATTGTATTGGAGGAAGAGATACTGCAAACTCTGCAGGCCATAGAAGAGCTCTGGGCTCAGGCGTTCAATCTGGTTCCCATTAAGATAGAGTCGTCGCAGATTGGTTAGATCCCCAAAAGCACGGTCTTGGATAACCGAGATGCGATTGTTTCCAAGGTGCAGCAAGTCTAGTCCCGTCGCTTCCAGGAAATCAGTCCTACGCACGACCGTGATGTAGTTCTCTGTTAAGTACATCTTCTTGGGGTTATAGGGCTTGGGCTGTAGCTCTGAGATGCTTTCGATCTTCCTCTCCTGGCAGTTGACATTGAGGCCCAGATCAGAAATCTGCAGATTGCAAGAGCACGCAGTAGGACACTCCAAAGGCACCGGCGATTTAGTCTGGTAGGCGATGCTGGGGCCATAGTTGCTGTAGGCTAAGTCCTTAGTGGGCTGGCGAGAAGTGGGGCGCACCCTGGGTTTGTTGGGTTGGCGGGTCCCTTTAGGGGGCTTCAGTGGTGGCTTGTAAACAGCAGAGGAAGAGGTAGCCACGGAATTGACCGAGGCTGGGGTCGTATGTAAATACCCCGTAGTGCTCAAGGGTGTCTGGGGCCTCATTTCATAATCCGAGATAAGTTTTCTTGGGCAAAGCTCCTGCTTGGACACTTCATCCAAGTCCCGCCCATGTAACCGGAAAGGCGTCTCACAAACCACATCCCCTACCAAAGCAGAGTAGGAAATGCTGTCCAACCAATCTTTGAGTGAGATCAACTCACAAGAGCAATTCCAGGGGTTTTCTTCTAGCTGTAATTCCACTACTTTATCCATGTGCTGCAACAGCCCTATGTAGGGCAAAAGTTTCAGCCGGTTGCCCCTAAGGTCCAGATGCGTTAAGGGCACAAAACGGAAAAGGTTGTTGGGTAAACTAGACAAGAGGTTGTCATTGAGGATCAGCACCTGCAGCAAGTGCAATTTGCCAAAAGCATTAGGTTCAATGGCGCTGATGTAATTGTAATCGACTTGTAGATACTCCAGACTCTCTAATCCAAGGAAAGTGTCATCCCTTAGTAATTCCAGTTTATTATTATTCAGATGTAATCGCCTCAAACCTCGAAGCCCATGAAATGCCCCTGTCTCAATGTCCTGGATGACATTGCTCCCTAAATGTAAAATTGAAGCCCCAGTGTAATTGACAAACTCATTAGGGTAGAGACGGTTCAAAAGGTTGCCAGACAACAAGAGGTGGTAGACTGGAAAGCGTGGCGGGCTGATTTCTGCAAGGCTGATGATCCCCCTGTTTTCACAGCTCACTGTTAAGATTCCGTCCTTCTCCTCACAAGGACATGCATTGTCACAAATTTCCCCATAATAATCGATGGTTTCTGCACACGAAAAGACGAGAGATGTTACAGCAAATGCTATAGTCTGCAGCATCCAGATATGCATTTTTCTGTTGAGGTCCTGTTCCAAAGTTAATGTGGAGCAGCAAGGGTACATTTTACCTCCTGTAAGGAAAACAAAAGAAAACAACAGAATATGACCAAAAATTTTCAAACGGGAGAGTTAGTAAGTCTCTTTTTTTAAGTGTATTTTCCTTTGTATTCTGGAAAAAGATGATTCATATGAGGTAGGAATTTTTGGGGGGTCTTTATTTACTGTAGCTAAAAAGTAGGAAGATATAGAAGCTCATCTAAATTCCCAGACTTCCTAAAACTGTCAATGTATAAAGTATTCATTTGCAACTCCCAGTGACTTAAAGATGCATTCTTTTCAAAGATAAGATATATTAGATACTGTCCCATTTCAGGGCTTTATCCTTCTTCCCTCCCCCAATACCCAAAGTACAACCCATAAATATACGTAAAATGGCTGTCAGTTCAGTTTCCTGGTTCTAATTTAAGAGAAAAAGAACACCATTTTATGAGGTTTTCCACCTCACCTACTACCCAGCCCTCTTTCTTCTTTTCAGAACCTCTTCAGTGAACAGCGCACGGTTAAGGTCCATTACTTCGTCTTCCTCCCAGCCCCCCTCAAGTAAAAGTGCTACACATAGTGCTTTGGTTATTTTAGACAGTTGCTGGAAATATCGATATGGGAACTCAAAGGATACTTTTCAAATGACAAAAAAAAAGTAAGCTAATGCAGCAAAATAATCCCTGATCAGCTCTTAAATCGCCTAATGTCTTATGGGGCTTTAAGTCTGGAGAGGAAATACATACATATAAACATATATAAATATATATACACATATATATGTACACACAGGTATTCATTTTTATTACAAATTTCTCCAATAAAGCTATTAAGCACATCAACCTTCTAATTGCATGTTTCTTTTAACAGTTCTTCCAGAGAGTGCTTACTGTCCACTTTCCATCTCTGATCATGATAGCTCTCTTACCAAATTGAGGCTTAAAGCTACAGAAATAGTTTCAAACAATGGGTTGACTATAAAAGCCTAAGAAAAGACTTCCGCAATTCTTGAACACCTACAGATGCCTAGAGTTAAAGGGAGCATTCTAATCACTTATCCAGAATCTGTCCAAACAGGAAAATCACTAGGACTGTCACCAAAGACTCAGGTCTGACAATATTTACTTTCAATGTTTAAAAAAAAACAAACAACTAGCTTGATAGCAGGGGAGAGATCTAAATGGATCTCATGGAAATACCTCCTTACCTACATTCTGAGCATTGGAGTTACTTATTATAAAGCACCAATAGCTGTAAGTGATCTTCATCCTTCAAGGGAGAAGACACCTGAGCAGATTAAAAGCCAAACTAGAAGGAAGAAAAAGAAGAAAACTACCCAGTGACCTAAGTCAGTGATTTAATACCGAATTTCATCAAGCCAGAAACAAATCCGATTTCCTCCTCCCCGCCCCCCTCCCTTGCTTTCTGTCTCCTTGACGCTTCCTCCTACTTTCTACTTGTGGATGTCAAAAACACTAGGGGGGGGGGAGGGGGAAGGAAGAAGATAGGGAGAACAATATCTATATATTCTTGCATTGGTTGATTAGTGGGAGAAGAGAAATAACTCATTTCTCCCCCACCCCACCCCCGCCACCACCCTAAAATACTCTCTTCTTGGAAAAGGGTTGGTTTTCTCCGGTCAATCCTACCCATTGCCTTAAATACTTATAACCGAAGTCTGATGTCCAGAATAGTACCCGGACACCAAATTTCATTGCTGCAAAGGGATTTCTGTGACACGAATTCAAAGCTATATATCTAACACTTAGTTCGTTAGAAAGAACTCTTTAATTCACCTATAAATGTGCAAAGCTGGGTACATATACATTTTTGTGTATTCAGCCAGACATTTGAAGACATACATGAATATTGTACATTTCAAGTATTCACCAGCTTCGAATCACAAAAGGCAAACAGCTTCACTGCTAAAGGCATCAGTGACATTCTCCATAAAAGCAAAACATTTACCTTGAAATTTCTTTTCTCCGCTCCATCAAATCCATTCATCCATTCAGCGGGTGTTTGTTCCCCTCCCCCCTCCCCATCTCACTGCCCCCCCACCCTTTCTACTCCCTTTCCAACCACCCTTCAAAAAAAAAGCTCATTGCAAAATATGCCCGACCAGAATTAAACTCTCAGACATTTACAACTTTAATTCAATAACGACTAGGAAGAATCTAGATTTCCCAACCTCATCACCACCCCCCTTCTCCCTAAGGATATAGAAAAATAAAGAACATAAAGTTGAATGTGATCTTGAAGGCTGAATTCTGGCCAGGAGACGCACCTTGGGTTTAAATGCCCCTGTGCGCTGCTATTTCTCTGATCTGAAAAATTCACATTGTTCTTTTTAATTGAGGGTGGAGGTGGAAAGGAGGTACTGTGTTTGGTATTTGGTTTTCCCCCAAAGAGTTCAGACCCAGGATTACCGCACTGCATATCTTGCACTAAGGAGCTTTCACAGTCCCACCAACAGCAGCCCAGGAAACCCTGGCCGGACACTGCTATCGAACTGAACAGCAGCAGCAGTAGCCGGGGCAGCAGCACCCAGAGTTACAGGGAGAAAGATTCCTCCCTTACTCCCACCCTTCCCCCACCCTCGCCCCAAAGAAAAGGAAGGAGGGAAGAAGGGGGGAGGGGGGAGATACCCCTCTAAAGGCCGCCTTAAAAAAAAAGTAAACCTCATACTTACTCATTCTTACATCTCCAGGGCCCAATCATCGTAGCCACCCTTAAAAATGTCTATTTGGGGTGTGTGCTGCGTGTGTGCAGCCGAGGCAAAGACCAGAGGAGGCTGGCAATGAATGCAGTTGGGGTTTTTGGATAAGAAATGCACACAAACACCACTACACACAAGGAGCCTCCGCGGCAGCCGCCACCACTACCACTGCCACCTCCACTGCCACCACCACCACCACCACCACCGCCACCACCACCACCGCTGCCGCCGCCGCTGCCGCCACCGCCGCCACCGCCACACACACATACACACACATAGAAGGAGGCGGAGGTCCAAGGGGCTCCTGGAGCTGTTCTTCTCGGCTCTCTCCTCTGTACTTAGGAGAAGAGAGGGGGAGGGGTAAGGGGAGAGGGAAAGCGAGGGGCGATCGAAAGAGACTGGAGGGAAAGGGGGGAGGGCGAGCCGGAGAGAAACCGTGAGGGAGGGGCAAGGCAAGGAGGGAGCGTGGGAGGGGGGCGAAGGGAGGAGAGAGGGCTTCACAGACAGCCTTTCCCTGACAACGTGACGGTCAGCTTCACCAAGCACTTCACACACACACACACACACACACACACACACAAACACACACTCATACATACACACACCCACACACACTCCACACACACGCACACCCCACACTCACACTCAAAAATCAGCCTTCTTAATAACGGACAGCTCGGGTTCTTTGCGTCCCTTACACACAAACCCTGCTGGTACTCACACTTTCCATTGAAATTAGGCATCAACTTTCTCCCAAACCGCAGTAGGCACAGGTTCAAGCCTCCTCCTCTGGTTCCTTTGCAAAAAGGGGGAAAAATACTGACTCCGACCTGATTTCCTTCTCTTCCTCCCCTCCCCCTCCCCGTTCCTTTTTTCTTCTTCACACCATTTCCCCCTGGTCAGTCATGCTCGCCCAGAGACTGGCCAGAGGGAGAGAAAAGTAACGGTGCCCTTGCATGGTTCTCCGCTTCTTCTTGCAGCGCACACTGTACATGGTAGTGAGGGGGAAAGGGAGAGGATGACACTGGTCCCCTTCGGTGGTGGCGGTTGGGGCGGCGGCGGCGGTGGAGACAGCAGCTTCTGCTGCTGCTGCTGCTTTCTCCTCCCCAGTTGCCACAACTGACAACTCCAAGCTCCAGGGTCCAGCGGTAGTGGCGGCGGCTACGGTTGCCACCGCTGCTACTCCTGCCGCCTCCGCTGTTTCTTCTGCAGCTTCTGCCGCTCGGGTTGTTGCAATCTCTTTTCCCGATCTGTATTTGGGCGACTTGGGTATCTACTGCTTTTTCTTTTCATCCCGAGCGAGAAGTTACTCAGTGGAAAAAAGGAGCGCCTTTCAAGATTCACTCGTTAGATTCACCTTACTATCCTCTTTTACTGGAGCTTTCTCCATCCGACGTCCTCTGGGGACTGGAGGACAAGCAAAACGATGTTGTGTGCCCATAGCTGCACAAAAGTCTGAGAAAGTACTGTTCTCTACCAACGTCGCAGAGGAGGCTTCAGTGTAAGCAATTCTGGTATCTCTAAGCCTTTTCGCCAAGAGCCAGCCGTCTAATACACTTGTTTATTATGGAGCGCAGTTTTACCCAGGCTGCTGCAGACATGCTGGAGCTGGGGCAGAGCAATGGCGCTTGATGACCAATAGATGGGAGTATAGGGCGACAGATTTTCTTAGACTTCACTGCAAATTGGGAAGCCAAAGCTTTCTTGGGTATCATATTTGTGCGGAGGCGATGAGCCTTGGAGAAAATGTGCACAACACAAGCGTGGGACTGTGCAGACTACCTAAAGGAGGGAGGAGTGGAAGTAATGCCGATAATGTAAGGGTTGGTGATATTCAGGAATAGACAATACAGTGCTGTACTGATTGCCTTTCTTCCTTTTCTTTCATTTAGAATTGTAGTCCATATCCTAAGAAGTGAAAAAGGAAAAAAAAGATGAAGGGGAATGGAGGAAGAAGCTACATAGAGTTCTTTCTAGCTAAAAACCACTGAATTTTAGGTTTGATTGGTTTTTTGTTTGTTTGTTTTTCTGGGCTATATAAAAGAATTTTGCCATTTTGAATGATTTCCACTATACATGTATATACCAACATGGAGATATAAAAAACAAAACAAAATGAAAAACCCATAAATGAATGTATGGAGAGGGAATTTCCTTGAACAGCTGCCTGCTAAATACCATTACTCTCAGCTCCATGGTAAGTAGTTTTGAATAAATGAAAGTTTCATGAAATCAGATCCTCCCTACTCTTTCCCAAATCTTTCCTGCTGAAGGCCAGTTAAATGAGTATTATATAGCTTGAGCCTAACAATTTAGTGCCTACTGTTTTGGGGTCTACCAAGTATAGATCATGAATTGATTATAATAAATGGTAACTTTGATCTAGAACAACCTGACTGCATATTTTCCTGCATGGGTACTATTTGGAAGGTTTAGTGGGGTAGGGGGGAATCTTATTATACTTATTCTTATAGTGTGATCTTTCCTAATGCCAGCTTTGGAATATATCTGATGAATCATTAACTGTGAAAAATAAAATCTTATATTAATCTCATACTGTCATATATCTGAACACACCATGTATGGGAGTAGATGAGAACATTTATTTCATTATGCTGAAATATCACAATGTTGATTAGAATTTTCTCAATGGAAGTTTTTGTTTTATCCATGAGCATTTAACCTGAACTGAAATTTAGCATAGGAGATCAGACCACAGGACAAAAAAGACAAGCAGAAAAAAGACATGGTAATCATCATGCATGACAGAAAAGAGACGTAAGATATACCAATATAAGTTTTTGTTGAACTAACAAGGAACTTTCCTTTTTCCCTGTTAATATTTGGCCTAAGGATAAATATCAGTGGTAACACTAAAAACTTATGCAATTGTTTCTGACTTAAATTAAAGAATTTTGTATCTACTTTCTTATTCAAACCTGATTCTTAAAATTGTTGAACAGTTTCAAAAATAATCAAGTATTTAAAAATAAAATAAATATTATTATACCACTTTATGAAACATTGTTAATGTTCATAACTAGCAATTAAAACTTAAATTTAGAAATTCTATCAAAATGTACAACATTGGTACATGAATTAAAATAATCTTAATTACAATGATCAAGTTTCTTAGTCTGAAAAAATAGCTAATTCAATTATACAGCAGTTTTCAAGACACATAAAAATAACCTTACCATTTACTTGCAAATCATGTTATTGTCCGCATAATTGCACTTATGATCAAATGTTCCCCTCCATTTGTAAATTAATAATTTTAATGATGAGAAAATACTATTTAATTCAATTAAAACTTAATTTTTAATCACCATAAGATTGTCTACAAGGTAATGGTTATTGTTGTTGTTTGAAGGGGCCCACCAATTAATAAAATTATTTACTTTCATAAAGGCATTACAGTCTATGTGATTGAAAGATAATCACTCAGTTGGAATAATGATATAGAATGGAAATATAAACAACTGAAAATGGAATTTAAATGTTTTCCACATGTTTGGTGAGAAACAGTAATTAAGCCAAATTCCAGGTGGTCTTTTATGTGTCAACTAAATGTATACTGATAACTTTCTAGCCTGTAGCAGTCTTCATCCTTACCTGTCACCACTAGGTGTCTCTACATGTCTCTTTGCAGAAAACACACATAAGAAAAGGACTAAGTGCTAAAGGGGGCAATAATGGAAGGGGGAGGGGAGATAACATCAAAAGAATAAGGAAAAACTTTATTAATAATCTGTAAAGTCCTTTTTGACTTTGATCCTTGAAAGTGTTAGGGGGTGGGGGAAGCAACAAGTGAATCATATAATGAATCAAAGAAGTCTGAGCATAGAATTTTTTTTAATATGTGAGTTCAAATAATCTTTCTTTAATTTTTTCAGTATAGTATGTAGCAGAGATATACCATTAAAATATTCACTCACAAATTCAAAATTCACAAGCATATTTTGGAAACAGAAAAAAGACAAAAATAATGAAACTGCTTCCCCACAAAATTTTGTCACTGATGACAAATAGTCATTTTTATTAGAGAATGATGAGCATTTGTTAATAGGAGGTGGAATTTTGGTGCAAATGATTATGACTGAGAATCTTTCATTCATTTTGTGGCTGGCTATCTAGCTCGCTAGTCTTAGCATAAATGGATGACACAGATATAAAAGCTTTTGGCAAGAATTAGTGCAACATGTGGCCTTCCTTTGACCCTTGAATATCCCAATGCAAATTCTAGCCACAACTAACATATGGATCATCTAGAAAATACATTTTAAAATGACAACAACATAAATGCATTGTATTTTCATTTTGATATGTGTACATATTGTCTTAACATCCCTCAATGTTTAGGCTGAGAGGAATTCTTATATGAAATATATCAGTTAAATGATCTACTCCATATAGCTAATTACATAATTTTAATCTTTCCCATGATACATCTCTTAGCCTTTATAATAATGAACACTTGGATGCATAGGTTTTTTGGCAAGCTTGGGAGTATAACATTAATATTGATAAGGGGATAGGAATGATAAAGTATCAGACTAGTATTTGGTCACATCTATGAGAGCATGTTAATCTTTTAAAAGAATTAGAAAACACTGCTGAAACACATCTTGAATCTATACTTCAATTCTTAGATTGGTGAGCTTTGTTAGTGAATCAGGATCAGATTTCAACCCTTGCCTTTTCTAATAGGTAAACTATGAGAATGGAAATTGCTAGTGTTTTGCATCACTTGATATTTAGTAATTATAACTTATTTCCCAGATATACCAAATGATAGCATTAAATAACAACAAAAAACAAACTCAATGAAGTAGAAAATTGCTTTTCTGTTCTTTATCAGTTACAAATAAAATTTCTGTGATAAATGACCAGTGACATAACATAGCCATTTGGCAAGTTCTCTATGGCTAGTGTATTCTATCATTATGAGATATGGATTAAATATTAAAATTATGAAAATAAGCCAAACTGACTTTTTCATTTTTGTATAGACATAATCAGTAGGTTCCTATTAGAGTTGTACAGCTGATCCTTTTAGCTTACATATGTAAAATAGCAAGATGGATGAAAGTGGATATCTATTTTCCTATCAATCACTTCCTCTATCTTCTAAAATATTTGTTTATTTTGAATTTATTGTTGTGAAGGATAATACAGTAGATGACTTACATAATTTCCTTCAAGAATTAGGGATTTCATTCATGTGTAGGTGTATGTGCATGTTTTTCACTGACACAGATTAAAACAACTCTGTGCCTCAGGGGGAAAAAAAAGTCTTTTTAAGTTGCTGTGGCTAAAAATACATATCTCTAGTAGCCAGTTTTTTGGAAATGAGTTTCTCTGAAGTTGACTTGAATTAGAATATGGAAAACCGTCCATCACTAGGTCTTTCTAGATTAAACCTAACAGAACTTTCATTTGCTGGCAAAATTCAGGGTATCTGGGAAAAAAAAAAATTCTCACCCTATGGTGAAACTACTAATGAAAGCCTTCATGACTAGCTTGGTTGACCTCCATGATTAGCTAGATGTATTGCTACTACTACCAGTCATTCTTTTAGCTGGTCTATTCACACAGCTGTAAAATGGATTTTTGAGAAACCTAGCTTTGAACATGTCACTTCCTTGATCACAAAACTTTTTTGACTTCTTACTATCATCAGCATAACATAAAATGCTTTTACTTAACATTTAAAGTTCTTCAAAATCTTGCTGCAACCCATTTCTCTAGGCTTACTATTACTTCAGCCAAACTAGAGTGCTTACTGATTCCCTATAACAAAAACAACAACAAACAAAGAAACAAAAAACTATTTCCTGCTTTCATGCCTTTGCATACCTTTTCCTGCTGCCTGAAACTCAAGGCTTCCTGTATCTCTTAGAATTCCTGGCTTTCTTCAAGCTAGAACTTATGTCACTTTCTACATGAGTCTTTTCCTAAAAATGCCAGTGTTTATTGTACACTATCATATTCTTTTGTAGTTGTTTTCTAAAAATCTATTTTGTACTTTGTTATCAATGTACATATTTTCCTCCAACACTTTGTAAATTCATCAAGGGTGTGGATTATCTTATTTTTTGTTTTTCTATCCTTAGTGCCTACTGCCTCTGGAATATAATAGACACTGCATAAATCTTTAAATGAATAAAGGAATGGAAGTTTATGAGTGTGCAAACAAAGCCTTTCCATATAGCTTCTTGGATTTTTAGTTCCATTTGCATAGCCTCCAAGAATTCAAAGATAACTACATAACATAAATGAGTCATCAGGCAAGGTCTTTAGTTGAGTTTAGCAGATTACAGAGAGATAGTCAGTAAACAATTATTAAGGGCTTACTGTATGGCATCCATTATGCTAAGATCTGGAATACAAACAAAAACAAAAATAATGGCAGTCCCTGACCTAAAGTAGTTTACATTGTAATAGAGAAGGAAGTTGAAAAAGGAAAGTACCTTTTTCAGAAGGAAAGTACCTGACTCAGGGGCATTATAGACCAGACCATAGACATGCAGCTGGGTGGGAAATTTAGATTGTTGGACTTGGTGTCCTGAAATAGAGGCTCTGGGAAGAACCTTCTACTCTCCAATCAGAGGAGGAGGCTTGAGTGGCAGAAGTATGAGTTTTTCAGGTGAGAGTTCCATCCCTATAATTACATTCAATCAATCTATAAACATTTATTAAAAGCATATTGTATATCTGGCATTGCACTCACTGCTGGGAATACAAAAAGAAGCAAACCAGCCCTCAAAAAGCTTATGATCTAATGTGGAAGATAAGTGGGTATATATTATACACACACATATAAACCATATACAAGATAATTAGGAGATAATCAATGGAAGAAAAGCACTGGAATTAAGGGAGGTTGGGAAAGGAAAGAAAAGAAGATGGGATCTTAATTTCTTTAGTGGAATTTAAAAGAAACCAGGAAGGTCATTAGATGGAATGGAGGAGGGAGAGCATTGCAGGCATGTAGATCAGTCAGAGAAAATGCCCTGAGCTGAGAGATGGAAGTATCTTTGTGGAAGAGCTAGGAGGCCAGCAATACAAGAGTGAAGAATAATATATCATGAACAGGGTAAGGAGATTTCTGAGGGATGATAGATAGAGCAATATAGTCTAATCAGGAACAACAAAAAAGTAGCTTCTAGTCTATATATAAACTTCAACAGTTCTGCATGTTAATGAACTTATTTAAATATTGCACAGAATATATGCTTAAGAAAAATTTGTTAATTAAAATTCAGTTTAACTCCAAATAGATAGAAATTAGGTTTTCTTTTTGTGTGTGGTACAATTCTAGAAAATTTCTTGAACAGACAACTACTTTAAAACTATTCACTTTTCCTCCCAAGTTCACTTGATTCTTTATTTTCCTTAATTTCATATTTAATTAGTATCCAAGACTTGTTGATTCTTTATTTTGTGACTCTTCTATTTATCATTTCTTTTTCATTCCTGTTTTAATCATGTCTGTGCCTGCATTATCTTATTCTTGGATGACTATAATATTGAATTTTGATTTTCCCCTAAGTTCTGTTCTATATAACATTGCTAAATGTTGAACCACCTGTCTTGGATACATATCCAACTGGATTGTCTATTGACATCTTCAGTTCAATATGTTCAAAATAGAATTTATTATCATGGCCCTTAAATTCACAATACTTCCAGGCATCTTAATTGTGAGAGGTCTATAATATCATGGGATAGTGACTAGAACACTGGAAGGGTCTGCATTCAAGAAGATCTAAGTTCAAATAGAGCCTCAGAATAGCTGTGTTACCTTGGGCAAGTTATTTAACCTCTGTATGCCTCAATTTCCTCTACTGTAAAAAAGGAGGTAATAATAGCACTTTATTTACAGGATTGTTTTGAGGATCAATGAAATAATATTTGTAAATTGCTTAGCATAAGTTCTGGCACTTAATAGTCATTTAATAAATGTTTCTTCTTCCTCAAACCCTTACTCAGGTTTACTACATCAGGGAAATTCTAGTCTCCTCATTTTTAACTTTCTTCATTTCCTCCTCACCAGCATATATACATTTAAACCTTCACAATCTACTCCTATGTTCTAGTTTGATCTTGGTTTCTCCTCTCCAGTCCATTTTCTAAACATTGTTCAGATTTATGTTTCAAAGACAAAAAATCTGACTATTGCTGCTATTCAACCTCATTTAGTGATTATTAGTATATTTAAAGCTTACCCCAAACAAGGTCCTACCTACCTTTCCAGAATTATTTTGTATTAAATTCCTTCATATAAAGTCTATGTTCTTGTTAATTTGGTCTATTCTCTATTTCCTAAAATCAATATGACACCTTCCATCTCTTTCTATTTGCAAGTTATCACAAATGCCTATAGTACATTCCCTCTTAATCTATGTCATATTTCTTTATTGTCCATCAAGGCATAGATTGAATGCTATTTTCTAATGGATACCCTTCTGTTTGTCTGAGTAGTTCGTTTTTTTCTACCACTAGAAATTAGCTTTTATTTGCTTATCCATATCTACCAGTAGAAGTAATAACATGTAAACTATTTCAGAAGTGCTTTTTTGGGGGACAGCTAGGTAACTCAGTGGATTAAGAGCCAGACCCAAAGATGGGAGGTCTTGAGTTCAAATCTGGATTCATATTGTGGAAAGGAAGATGAAATCAAGTTCTGGACTTTCTGCCACTGATTTGGAATCAACCTCAGCTTGAATGTTAGAGAGAAGATATTGACAAGTCTTACAGTTATTTCAAATAATGTATAAAAGCAATTGGTATTTATCATCCAAATTTCCAGGACACTGAAATTCTTCTCTCAGAATAATTTTTAAAAAGGGAAAAATAACAATTCATTGATAAAACTAGAAACAATCCAAATTTAACATCATGGCCAGAGGAAGGAACAGACTTAGAGTTATCTAATAATGAAAATCTACATTATCTAAAAAAGGCCAGAGAAGATCTATTAGAGGCAATGAAGAGTTTTTCAAAAAGACCAGATACTTGAGGGCAATTTGAGAAATTGAAACAGGAAAGTGGGGAACATCTATCAAAGTTCCTTGATAGAGTGATTGAAGTAACAGAGGATGTGCTTGGATTTGAAAATTTTACTGAATAAAATCTCCAACCCATAAGGAGACAATTTGTGAAAGGCAGTAACACACCTATTAGATCATATTTTAAACTTCAATGCCCAGGCTGGGAAACACTAAGTCTGGAAGATTTAAGAAAAACAGCAACTTACATATTCACAAGTCATAAAGAAATCCTAGAGGAAAAGGATGAAATAATAAAAGAGCTTAAAACCAAGCTCAAGGAGGCAAATAGCACAATTAATCATAAAGAAATTGAAAAAATAAAAAAATCTAGCCACTCTACAATCATGCAAATCCACAATAAATTACACACAAAACAAAGGACAAATGTACCCAAATGTTTCCTATGTGGAAAAATAGGTCACATGATTTGAGACTGTTATTTAAAAGCACAATTAGTCCAAGCTAATTACAAACAGAGGTCCTAGAAAAGCAACATAAAGTATAGAGGCAACAATATACAAACAAATACAAAATGTTGTAATTGTAATTGCAAGAATTCATTGCAAGCACTAAATTTAGAAATCATGGAGAGATACATATAGCAAGGAGTGAAACCACATTATTTTAAAGTAATCTCAGGTGCTCCCAAACAAAGTCTGTTACAAAGCCAGATGCATGGGGTAACATCAAAAAGGAAAAATGGGAAAGGAAATGGGGACAAGGAAAAGGAAGGAGACTCCAATAGAATTTGGGGGTCCAAAAGCACAAAATAAAAGTAAAGAGAAGATAGAAGAAGAAATCCAATTAGATAATGATGTAACAGATATTAAAAAGAAAAATTTTGGAGCAGTGGAACAAGCTACAAAGAAAGGGAAAGGAACAGACCTGGTAACACTCTGTAATACATAAACCTTAAACTTATTAGGACATTATAACTTAAAAAGCAAAGAGCATGAAAGATTAGATCCAAGCAACAGTGAATTACAACATGTCTCAGCACAAGACAAATGTAACTTAGCAAAAGTAAGTAGTATTAGCACTAAGATTCAAATTTCTTTGTAATGGGTTTGTTCAAATATTTATTGTACAGAATTTATTGTAAAACCCTAAAACTACCCTTACCCAAACTTTCCTTCATAGAATTCCTTAGAGTAGATGAAGTTAGCATAGAATAGTGATAGAATAATTGAGGGAAGTTTATTATTTTGGGGGAAGTAGTTAGAAATTAGATTTAGTAGATTGGTAACTATAAGAAAAATAAATGACCTTGGGAAGGTCACAACAAAAAAAGGGGACAATTGTGGAAAGGAAAACAAAAGCAAGTTCTGATCTTTCTTCCACTGAGTTGGAATGTTAGAGAGAAGATATTGACAAGACTGACAATTGGTGGGGGAAGGGGCAACTTGGAGTGGCAGTTGGTCTTGTGATTAGCACTTCCTTCCTGGCCCTGGAATTGGAAGAAGCTGTCTCCCCGTCTCTGGATAGAAGTACCTCTATTTTCCTGATTTTCTTAACTGTGGTCTCTCCCTGGATTCCTGTGATCGAGAAAAGGACTTAAGGGAAGCAGTTTGGATCATAAGGCCAGTCTGTAGGGGCATCAGCCTGAAGACAGGCCCAACCAACTCTTAAGGTCAGCACTTTCTTCCCCTTGCTATATACTGTTAAAGACTTTGAACTTCAGCAAACTAGCATTAGAATAGACAGGAATAATAGAAACCCTCCACCAGCCTGTGAGGCCTGGCCTTGGCTCAAAGGCAGAGAGAGACTCAAAAACCTCATCTAAGGAAATCGTTCTTCCTTCTTCCCTGATAGCTCTCCAATCCAAACTTTTTTATTAAAGTTATCTTTATTTGAATATTTCAGTAAGATAAGAGGACTATCATTTCAGGGTACATAGAGGGAGCTGAACCTCAGGACAGCCATTCAACTATAAACAGTCCTTATTGGACCCCTGCTGGGTGACCTTGTTCTGGGGTGAGGCTTCTGCAACAGCAATCTATAGAGAAGACATCCCCTCAGGCTATCATAAGTGGCCCATTTCTCAGGAACCCCATTTTTCAAAATATAGTCTCTCGGTAGGGGGCATCTCTCTCCTTTTACCTCACCGGCAGCCATATTCTCTCTCTCCCTTCAACTCCTCCATTCCCTGTTATAAATCCTTTCATATCCCCTGTTCTTCAATCCCACCCATTTTCAATATAAATATTACAAGATACTTCCTAACAATATAAATATTGCAAGATACTTCCTAACTCTGTGACCCTGGGCAAGTCATTAAACCCCCAACAATATCCAGTACTTATTCTAAGGTGGAAGGTAAGCTTTTTCTTTTTTTTAAAGTTTTTTTTGTTCACTTACTTTTGTATTCCCATTAGCTAATAGAGTATCGAGGGCATACTCAGAGCTTAATAATACTTGTTTAATTTAAGAAATGCACTCTTCCATAATCAGTATTTAATCATTTCCCTTCTTTTCTTTAAAAATTTCTTATGGTCCACATTGTCTATAGGACACTTTCAAAATTCTGTAGCCTGACATATAGGGAACTCCAAATCCATTTAGTAAATAGATACTTATCAGGTACAAAGACATGGCACGAATTCTACTGTGTGCAAAATTCCAAATAATTAAAGTTATGCTTTCTGTGAAAGAGAAAATCAGTTTTTGATGGTTAGTATTTCTTTATAGAATATTCCTGTTATGATAACTATCAATACAAAGATAATTAAGATATGTTCCCTACACTCATGTTAATTCAAATTCATCTTATAATGATACCCAGAGGGATTCTTCTACTCTGTTTAGCCTAATTCTCTCAGTGTCATTAATCATGTTATATAGCCTTTCCTCAATCCTAGTCTTTACTTCGACTATATTGCTCCATCATCTCCCCTCTAATCGTTTCCTCAATTTATCTTTATCCTCCTCATTCCTTTTTAGTCACTAGCTACAATCCTTTAAGACATTTAATTCAGAGCCCTCCTCCTTTGGTTACTGTTTATAGTCATGTATTTAGCACCTAATTAAATAGCATTTCGTCTTGTTAACTTGAATACTCGGTGTATATATATTGTCTCCATAGTAAGTTAATAATGATACATTTACATAGCACCTACTACGTGTCAGTCACTATGCTAAGCACATTACAAATATTATCCAATTTGATCCTCATAACTCTGGGAGGTAGGTACTATTATTATCCCCATTTTATAGTCAAGGAAACATGAGACAAATAGAAGTTAAGTGTCTATCATTACATAGCTAGTAAGTGTCTGAGGCTGAATTTGAATTCATGTCTCCCTGACTCCAGGTCCAGTGCTCTATCCACTTTGCTAACTAGTTGTCTTGAATAGATTATAAATTTACAAAGGACTCAGATTGGTTATACTTTTATTTTATTTTTATTTGTTTCCTAGAACCTAGCACAATGCCTTAAACATAGCTGACACTTAATATACTTGTATTTTAAATGAACAAATTAATCAATAAAAACTTTCTCAATTCCCAGAGTAGTGCTATGCTTTCAGTGTTTATTAAGTGAATAAATATTCCCTCTCCATATTCAGTCATGTTCTAAACTCATATTCTGTAGGAAGCCAATTTATACTACATAGTGTAAGTGATGATACTTTTCTTTCACTAGTATATTTCTCCCAAAGGAATAAAAATATAAAAATTATATAACTACTGATGTATGCATGTTATAGTATAGTTTTTGTATGATATAGATCATAAAAGGAAAGTATGTCACCTTCCATCATAAATTTTTAGAGGTAAGATGCTGTGTCTTTTGTAGGCTAAAACACAGAGTATATCTAATATAAAATTTTGTATATCATTAGGAATCCCTAGCCCCTGTTAAAGCTCAGGTCAAGTGCCAATTGCCATAAGAAACTTTTGTTGATTCCGCTAATACTTTAAAATTATTTTAATATTTTATTTTGTATATATTTTTTCCTGAGAGGCAATGTGATATATTAGATAAGAGAGCTGGTTTTAAACTTGAGAAAATTTGACTTCAGTTATTTATTTGACATATATTTTGTGTTGGCAAGTCCTGGCAAGTCACTTGAGCAGGCAAGTCTAGGCACAATGACTAGAATGGAAGCATTAGTCCTTCCTTTCAAAGAGGACTGATGATGCCATGGGGTAATGGTTTGACTTGCATATGAAACTTACTAAATTTTTGGACTCTGCTCCATTTTGTGTAAGTGCTAGGAGAGCCTGCCTTCATTCTTCTTCCAGTCCTTTTCCTAACTTTCTGGACTTCAAATTTTGCCTCCTTTATTCTTCTCTCAGTGCCAGGAGCTCCCTTTCCCTGAAATATTCTATCATCCTTAAGGCCTGCTTACCCAGGAGTTTCTCCTGTATCCTCTATTTTAATTCTACCTTAATTCTCTTTATGATCATTTTATTAACTTTCTCTGCTTCAAATCCACTCATCTCTCCTTGATACTTTCATTCGTCTTTTGACCCCTTCAACCTCCATTTTTTTGTGTCATCTTTCCCTATTAGAATGTAAAATCTTTGAAGGATGAAGATTATCTTTTAACCTCAATACTGTATGGTTTTAATTGTATGGTTGTCCAAAATCCAGATTTTGAAAATATTTTGTAGGAATTTTAGGAGAAGAGAGTTCCCTGTGCTTCAAATCGGGAAGGTGAACTTTTTGAAGAGGGTACCATGGAGATGCTTGCAGAAACCACACTTTGTCAAGAGACCCAGAATGAACTGAACTGAAGGGGGTTGAACACATTCATTCTATATGTAAATTCTTATGCCAAAGGGGAATGCCCCCTAACTGGATTTTTGTTAATGTGTCTATTAATTTTTGTTTTTGTTTTCTTCCATTTTTTATTTCTCTCTTGTTCCCAAATTGCTGTAATTTCCCCTTAGAAAGGACAAAGTTTTATGCACCTTTAGTGGGGGAATCCTTAGAGATATATTGGTTATTTTATTGGTTATTTTAAATGATTCATTGGGGAGACTAGGCATTTTAATCTCCCAAGATCCTCAGTTGAGGAGATTTTAACATGCTTATCTCCCAATAGAATCCCAGGGGGAAGGGGTTGATAGAAGGGAATTCGTAACTTGATTTGATCAGAAATTTAGACTTCCCTTCAAATTTTTTGAATTTGGGTCAAACAGTAACCAGGGAATTGATCCCACTGCCCCTCTGGGTAGTACCAGGCTAATTGAAACATTGTGATCTGTAGGGGTGATATTGGAAAACTAATAGGTAAAGGGAATGGCATATATGGTGAGACCTGGTGAGACCCAACAGGAAGCGGGGGAGGTTTTTTCTGAGGCTGAGATTTGGAGACAGACTATGAGTTGTTAGACTTTAGGTTGTTAGTCTAGGTAATTCTTTACCTTCTTTATTTCCTGTCTTATTATTTTTATCTTACTATATTAAAACTATTAGAGCTATTAACAGTATTGTGGCTTAAGGGTTAATTTCTTGGCACATAGTATTTAATGTTTCCTTTCTTCTTTCATTCTTTGACTCTATCATCTTTTAAAAAACTCTATAAGACTCTTAAGTTTTAGAGAAAATTATGTCCAGCATAGGTGGAGGAATATCTCTCATCTGGGATTTCCCAAAACAATAACATCATAGATCTAGTCTTTGTCTGCTATATTTTATATTTAATTATCTCTGTGTACTTTTTTTCTCTCCTAGTAGATTAGAAGTAGGATGTGTCCTATTTGTCTTTGTATCTCCACATAGTTTAGCTGAAATCTAATTGATATTATTATTTTTTTTAAACTTGACCTTCTGTATGGGTTCCAAGGCATTGGCATATGGGTTCCAAATCATATTTATGATTGTCTCTAGAGATTTCTTTTTTATATAATAATTTGCGAAGACTGAAAAGCTCAAAGAAGTACTACATTCATTCTCCTAAGAAATCCATCTGTTCTAGATCCAAAAACTAGGGAACCAGTTTCAGTAATGAGTGGACCAAATAGAAGAACTTTCAGTAAAAAGAAGGGCCAAACTCTTTGATTAATTGCATTTTTGATACTATTCTCCTCATTGGATATAATTTCCATTTTTTTCTGAAGAAACAAGAAAAATAAAATCTGTAGGCCCAAACTATTTTAATAAAAGACTACATGGTCCAGAACACTTGTCTAGGACTAAAGAATATCAACCCTATACCTGGGTTTGGCATAAATTAAATAAATTGTGCTCATTTCCAGTTGCTTAAATATTCCTTTAATGTCACAAAATTATATTTTCATTCCAATATATACATATTATAATTTTGTTATAGATTATATATTAGGTTTTTTTTTTCCTAATTCAGATACTTAAAGTAACTTAATTGAAGATGTGAAATCTACTGGGTGCAAAATGCCAAATAGTTCAAGGTGTGCTTTCTGTGGAAGAGAAAACCAGTGTTTGATGGTTAATAGTTCTTTATAGAGTATTTATTTTCATTATAACAGCAATACCAAATAAAAACTTTAATTCTATGGCTAAGATGGATTTTTACCTTAAAAATCCTTTAATTTCTAGAATATTTCTGAATTGCCTATGCTTTTAAAAATTAAAATACTTTATTTGAGATTACTATTCATTGAAAGAATTACCATTTAACTCTCATCAGTATAATATGAATTATTTATGATCCAATAAATTTCTGTCAGTTTATTTTCCAGGTGATAAGAGCAATGACTGATAACCAACTTTTGATCAGTTGGTAAATTACTCTTTATTAAATGAGACAATTTAGAAAAAGAAATAAGCAAAAAAATCTCCCAATATGAAATTTTGTAATTTGCTTATGTTCTAATCAGAGTGGCACTGATAAAACTACAGAATTATAGAATATTTTAAAGTTAGAAAGGAACTTTGAGATGATTTTGCCCAAATGCCTTATTACATGTAAGGGAAATTGAGACCTAGAATGACTAGCCCAAGGTAACACAGATGATTAGTTAAAAGCCTGGGAATTGAACTTGGGTCTCCTGATTCCAGTCCAGGGCTTTTTATATGATTCTATCTTTTGCTTCATTGGATTCCTTTCATTTCCAAAATTATCCCTGGTCTAAAAGATGTCTGAAGAGATCAAATTACTTGAAAGAATTTGTTTTTCCATGTTAACTTCTGTTGTTGTTTTTTTCCTATCAGAATTCTTCTCCTTTGTGAATCAATCTCTTGCAATTCATAGACTATCATTCACAGAAAGTATGCAAATAAGGTATAATAATTATAAGTTAATATTTTATTACCTAAAATTTCACTTAAATTAATATGGAAAAGAAAAGAAAGTCTCATAGATTATAAATTCTATCTGACTATATTTCTCATCTAAAACTGAACCTTTTAATTAGTCATTAAATCACGAACCTCCATCATGAAAGTATAGTTTTATGCTAAATAATATCAATATGACCTACTTTATGAATTATGAATTTCCTTGGGAGATATCATCCTGGTGGGAAAATATACACACACTTATATGAGATAAATTAGTGCTTACCTAGATATCTAATCTAATTAGCGGTAATTTTGTTATAAAAATACTTGGTGTTTGTGGCCTTGAGTTGGGGAAGTGTTTCTGTTTTCATATTGAGCTATTAAGTATCAGTCTATTATATTTTATTTATTTGTTTTAATATCACTTGTGTGGACAGTTATTGTCCAAACATATGTTGATATATAAAAAATAGAATTTAAGAGTCAAGGAGATAAATTTTGAAATTGCTTGTATAAAGAGTTAAATTCCATTGATATTTATTTATTTATTTTACCCTATTTATTTTTGTTTTTTATTTAAAATATTTTTCTATTTATTTTTCATTTTTATTTTTATTTAAAAATAATGCTCAAGCTGTTAAAAAGTTCTGATATTTTATTGTGAAATACACCCATTTTCTAATTCAAAAAGAATACTCAAAAGTAGAAATAATTTAAATCAATGGCTAAACGTACATTTAGGAAGTTTTATCTCTGGTTGTTTAAATATTTCCTCAATGTCACATATATTATATATTCCATTAGAAAGGTTACAAATAGCATTTGTAAAGTATTAGAAAAATAATACTTTAAACTATGTTAGACTCTATCAATTTACTAGTTTACTTGTCTGTCATCTTTTTATCACTTTACGAATGCCTTGGTATTGTTAGAAAATTACTAATTGTTCATAATCATTCTTACAGTTAACATGCTATATAGAAGATAACACAATAATACCCATTTGCATGTAAGCATTATATGTTTTCCCTCCAGGTTATAAAATGCTTTGGTAAGTTGAAAAAAATAGAGGGGATTTCTGGCCATTTGAAGTTTTGACTATTAGCAATAAATTCAGATATGAAAATCAGAGATTTATTAAAATCTTATACATTTTGTCTTTGCCATTGTCATGGTAAAAGGTATTAAAAGGTAATGAATGCAAAGAACAGGAACCAGATGCCTATTTCTAATCCAGTTAAAAGTTGTGTTACTATGGGTAAGTCTCTGTCTTAATTTCCACAATAACTAAAAATAGGATAATAATGACCAAGATTCTTGCATAGATCAAATGGGGGTAGTATGTATTTGGAAGTATATAAATGTTATTATTATTATATATGTGAGTAAAAGGAAGTGGTTATGCAGCAGCAGTTTGCATGAGGTCAGGAATGAAGAGCAATTATCATTTTCCTTTTATTACTTTAGAGCTCTGTGGAAGATTATCATAAAAGAAAATTTCTGAAGAAATGTTTCTGATTTTGTTCATTCACTTATTAATTTATTCATTTATTAAGTGATATATGCACTCATATAAATAATGATATAGATTTCTATATCAAACTATATTTATTTATTTGTTTTCTTATTCATTTGGCTGGCTCTGTTTTTCACCTGGGATGAATTTAATCAATCAAGAGATTTAATTAAGTGTCTTCTATGTGCTAGGCACTATGCTAAGTGTTAACTAAAAACAAAGACAGTCCCGCCCCTCCAGAAGTATACCATCAAATAAGTTAGACAACATACAAAAGAAATATATAAAGAAGCAAACTATATAAAGGATAAATTGGACATACTTAGTGGAGGGGGCACACTAGAATTTATAGGGAATGTGGAAAACTTTCATCAAAATAAGGAATTTTAGTTGTGACTTGAAGGAAGCTGGGAAGGTGAGTAGGAAGTGCAGAGGAGGGAAAACATTCCAGAAATAGGAGATAATCAGAGAAAATATCCTATGTGACTAATGGAGTATTTCTTTTGTGTAACCCCCAGGTGGCCAGTATCATTGGATTAAAGAACATGTCAGGAAGTAAGGTATAAGAAGACTGAAAAGGTCAAAAGGACCCAGGTCATAAAGGGCTTCAAATGACAAATAGGGCATTTTGTATTAAATACTGGAGGCCACAGGGAGTAGGAAGGTGACATTGTTGGACCCACACTTTCGGAAAATCTCTTTAGTGATTGAATGTAGGGCAGATTATAGTGGGGGAATGACTTAAGGCAGGCAAATCTGGTAACAATCTATTAATATAGTTTAGGCATGATTTGATGAGAACCTGCATTAGAGTGCTGACAGTGTCAGAGGAGAGAAGAATATGTATTCAAAAGATGCTGCAATGGTGAAACTGATGTGCTTTGGCAACAGTTTAGTTTGGGGGTTTACAGATAATGAAGAGTCCAGGATTTCTCCATCATTGCTAGTTTTTGGGGTCTGGGACAATGAATGGTGTTGCACTGCAGAATAAAAGAGAAGGTAGGGAGTTGGGGTTGGAGTGTTTAGGGGAAGCAATAATGATTTCCATTTTGGACATATTGAGTTTAAGATGTCTACTGGACTTCCAGTTCAAGAAGTCTGAAAGCAGTGGGAGATGAAAGTTTGGAGGTCAACAGAGAGTTTGGGGCTAGGAAGATTTGAGAATCATTAGCATAAAGATAATAAATTCATGGGAGTTCCTAATAACCAACTGAACAGGTATTATAGATCACTAAGTATAAAGAGAAGAGGACCCAAGACAGAAATCTGAGGTGAACCTATGGTTAGAGGTCATGATGAAAAAGGATCCAATAAAGGGAACAGAGAAAGAGGGGCCAGATAGGTGTGGGAGAATCAAGAAGGAAGTGGTAAACTAAAAATCTAAAGAGAAAAAATTATCAAGATTATTAATTTTTTTTTTGCTCTTGCAACTGCAATTTTATTTCTTTTGTGAAAGTAATGGGACAACTGGGAGGCCAAATTGCTCCAAAGACAAGAAAACAAAAACAGAAATATAAACAAAAAGAAGCATGGTCAGAGTTAAGGGGATCAGAGGGAGAGTCTCAATACTTTAATCTGACCCTCATCAAGGGAGAATAGAGAAGAGATTCTTGTCTAAGTCCTAGAATTATCTGACCCTTCACATCTGACTCATAATTTTACTGGCTTCTTTCAAACTCAATTCAAATGCTAACTTCTGTAGGCTTTTCCTAGTCCCCACACTTCATAGACTCTTTCCCTCTCATTTTACACCCCATCAGCTCTATATATTACATATATTACAAATTATTTACATTTTTTCTCCCCCAGTAGAATGTATTTTTCTTTAGTGGAGAAAAAAATGCCTTTCTTTGAAACCCTAACACTTACCACACATGGTGTAAAAATTGTAATATATGCTTATTGACTGAATGACTAATCCCCTTTGCCTTGGTTCCTACTCTTCCAATTACATGTGGATTGTTATGCTTTCCCATTTTCTAGATCAATATGCCTTCAACTTATATCAGGAGCTGTTACTTTTTTGATCTGTTTCGTGGATTCAATGATTTGATTTTTAAGTCCCTCTGAAGAGCAGACTATAATTTTTCATCTAATCTTATTGCTTTGATTTTAATTCTTTTAAAGGACTTATTTTCACCTCTAAAAAGAATAATATGGTGTGACACATCATTATTATCCTCATAAACAAGCATAAAAATCATACTAAGTAAGCATTTGATAGATCTTGAGGAGACAAGGATAGCACTTGAGTTTGGAAACTCAGGTGACAGAGAATGGTGGTATTCTTAACAGTACTGGGGAAAGTGGGAAGAGAATTTTTGGTGGAATCAAAATGAGTTCTATTTTGGACAAGTTGAATTTGAAGATATCCAGTTGGAGATGACCAAGAGACAAGATAGGAGACAAGAGAGAAGTCAGAGCTGAATAAGTATATCTGAAAATCATCTCCATAGAGATAATAATTGTATCCACTGATTTGAAACAAAGATAATACATTTGAAAAAGGGAAGAGGAGCAACAACAAACCCTTCTGTGTATCCACAGTATTTATAGTTAGTTTTGGAACTTTGTTATGCTATTCGTTTTCAAGATGATTCTTCATATATACAATTTTTAAAAATGCCTTAAATATAATTAAACAAATTGAAATTTATTCAAAGATCCATTCTTCCACTTTGTATGGGCCTACAAATACAGGTTATGAATATTTCACAATTTAGTAGACATTTTATTAGTTGTATTCAAAATTAATATTACATGGTGACCACTTCTCTGGTGATAAACTTTTCTGAATTCAGTAAATTTTATCATCAGAAATGAAGTCCATCCCTGAGCCTTTAAAAAACTTGTTCTGACCTAAAAAATCTTACATTATTCTGACATTACCTATCAAAACCTAAGGCCACCTTCACATTAAGATATCATACTAGGACTTTAGTGTTTATAAATTATATGTTTTAATAAAGTAGTATTTTCATATCTTTCAATTTTTCATTTAATTATGGATTCTAGAATACCTATAACTTTGAAATTATTAGGCATTCACTCCTAATACAACCTGTCCTAAAAGTCTTAGTGTATTTTAAAAGTATAGTAGCTACTAATAAATGGCTTTGGTTTTTGCCTGAAACTTAGATGAAAGTAGCTTTAATCACCAATACATTCTTAAATATAGTAGACTTTTGGGACATCACATATAGTTGAATAAGACTGCTAGTAAAAATAATTCTAGGAGTAGAATATATATCTTTCTATGTATCTAAATCTCTCTGCATATATATATGTAAATATATATACATAGATGGTTTTACTCCATTTACAAAGAGCAGCCCATTCTAGTTTTCTATCTTTCTTTTTTAATAATCTGATGTTTTTGAATCATCTCAAATTCTGAAAGGTTCATCAGAAAATTGTTGACCAAAGATGATAACAATATTTGATCATGTTAACTCATGAAGATCATACACTAATAATAGAAAGAAACCTATAATCTGCATTGATAACAGTGAGGTCTCATGCCAGTGTTGTAGACTTCTTTGGAGGACTAAAGATCCTAATACATTTCTTCATTTGCAAATTTAACAATCTCAACAATATATTCTATATGTCTTTTAAGTTCAGATACACATTTAGAATCCCAAGGTCTGTCCCCTTTTAAAAATCCATGCTTTTTCTGAACATCTCCTTCTAATATGCACTCAAAGAGCCTGCAACAGCACTAGAGAAGGCATCTTGGAGTTCTTCCAGAAATTCTGAGTCAAAGAGCAATGTCTGCTTTCACAAAGAAGCATTCACAGCTGTCAGGAGTTAAATGTTCATGGGATTCATCTTACAGCTGCAGTACTTCCAGTATACTGTAAACATCCATGGCAACGAGAGTTGGTTCAGTGCAATAGATAGAAAGATGTAGATATAGATACATTTATCTAGATATAGACATATTGATAGATATAAATGGAGATATCTAGATTTAGAGGTGTGGATTTAGACATAGATTTAGATTTATAGGCAGATAAAATTCGTGCATCATCCATATATGTGCATGTATGTGCATCACACATGTAAATGCATATGATGGCTATATATACATATAAACATAATATGGATACTTTCTCCTCCAGTATCTTTGCTTGATTTGTAACAAATAATTAGGAATTAGATATGCATAACACAGGAAGGCTCACTACCCTCAGTCTTTACCACTATTCTGTCTGTAAGTTTTTTGCAGTTAATTTTCACTGTCAAGGGAAACCCCCTGGTTACTCCTCAACTGTCAGTGAACTTCCTGTAGGCAAACACCTGTGGACACCTGCTGGCCAACAAACATAATCTTCAGGATTACAGAATTTATCATGTAAGTCAAACTCTACACAGCAGTGCTGTGTCTGTACTCATGCATGATTGCAAGCATAGATGTAGAGGTAGTTGTATACTGACATTTATACATTAGAAAAAAAAAAACCTCAGCAAGGTTTCTTTTTCCTGACAAAAGAAAACTAGAAGAAGAATCTCTAGAACAGGCTATTTTTCCTGGAAATTATTTTACTCCATTGCTTTCTTTATGTCAAGGTTTCTTACATTTATTAATAGTAAGTTATTATATTAATGAAGAATAGTGAAAGTAAAAGCATTTGAAGTAATAAAAGCTTAAAAAGTTAAATATTTTTTTTAAAAATCCAAACTACTCATTTGGATTATCAATTTTAATTTACCATTTTAGAGCAGTTGATTGACAGCATGTAAAATGAGTCACATTTCACTTTCTTTAAATTCTACATTCTTTAAATACCACATAATGTATTTTCTAAAATAGGAAGCAACCATTCATTCAGGAGCTCAGATTAACTTAATGATCTCTCATATATTCAGCACTTTACAAACGTTGTGAAGCACTTTCTTCACAGCAACTCTGGCTTTAGATGACATAAGATTATCATCACCTTTCTGAAGCTGAAGCTGGAGCCCAAAAGTGATGAAGCCATTTGTCTCTGGGCCCAGGTAATAATTGGTGGAGGTAGAATTGGATAGCAACTGTCTCAATTGTAGTTCCTTGAGTTTTTCTACCACATTGCCATTCCTGTTTAGCTCAGTGTTGAGCTAATGAACCAAATACATTTGCCTTTAGAGAGGAAATTTGTTCTCTAAGATCAGGAGGAAGCAGCATATTCTTGGCATGTTTTAGATTAGGTCTGCGTGAAGACAACATAACCACTGCAAGCCACTTTTCACTTGTTTGATGCTAAGAAATGATTTGAGCTATAATTTTCTTTTATAAACAATGGACCAATCTAAATGATTCCTTTCTAATCAACTGAACACAATGATGTGACCATGCCATTTTGAATATTATTTGAGTTATTATAAAAAGGCTTTTGTATAATTTTTTTCAAATGAATCACTTAAAGATTTGTCTTCCATTTTAAAAAGTTATTTAGGGGGAAGCTGGGTAGCTCAGTGGATTGAGAGCCAGGCCTAGAGACGGGAGGTCCTAGGTTCAAATCTGGCCTCAAACACTTCCTAGCTGTGTGACCTTGGGCATGTCACTTGATCCCCATTGCTTAGCCCTTACCACTCTTCTGCCTTGGAGCCAATACACAGTATTGACTCCAAGATGGAAGGTAAGGGTTTAAAAAAGTTATTTAAAAATAATATTTACTGAATAAATAATAGCAGTGTAATATGGTGGAAATGACACCAAACTTATGGTTAGAGGTCTTGTGTTAAAATTCTCTGTTTAATCTGTATAATCTTGGGCAACATTAAATAATTAATTAACTTCACTAGTTTCTTCAGCTATAAAATGGTATACAAGAAGTCTTAATTAATCCTAGTTAACCATATCCATATCCAAAATGTTCAATTATTCCACTGATATAAATGTTTTCTCTTATACTATAGATTATACTTGGCCATGACTATCCATCCTGTGGGACATTTTTTCATGCTCCCTTTTAAGTTCATCTGGGTAGAAGATGAGGAACAGGGGTTTCTTTTCTTTCAACCACCTGGGTTGCAGTGGAACACATAAATTGTTCAATTGTTATCCTTCACTTTTGTTTTCTCATCATTCTCTCTCCTTTTCCTGTCATATACTGTGAATGTATGTCATTTTTTGCAGTGTTTTGCAGCCTGCCTACATCCACCTTGTGCTTCCCTATTGTTCTTTGAGGTTTACTGATTTTTAAAAATTCTTTGGAGAATTAAATGTTTCATGACTTGTAGCTATAAAAGCCCAACCAGCTGTTGTTCAGTTATTTCAGTTGTATCTGACTCTTTGTGACACCATTTGGGATTTTCTTGGCAAAGTTACTGGAGTGATTTGCCATTTTCTCCTCCAGCTCATTTTACAGATGAAGAACAGAGGCAAACAGGGTTAAGTGACTTGCCCAAAGTCACATAGCTAATAAGGATTTGAGATAAAATTTGAACTCAGGCATTCCTGACTCCAACTCTATCCACTGTATCATCTAGCTGCCAGTAGAACATTGGTATTAAAAAAGATGCACATTTACTTCAAAGAAATTGCGGTTATTAAATAAAATTTGTTTTCTTTCTCCCAAAGCAATCAAGCCTGTTCTCTTCCAGTTTAATTGTGGGCTTAGTTCATTGTCCATTTCTACGTCCATCCAAGAAATATTAACTGAAATACAATAATATGTATAGCATTATGCAAACTTTAAAGTGATATATCATTTTAGCTATTATGAATAGTTTGTCATCATCATTATTGTTTTTTATACTTTTCAATTTAAAAAATTAACCTGTATGTTTTATCTTAAAATTGATACTAAGTATTGTTTCATCAGCCCCAAAGCAGAAGAACCATAAGGGCTAGGCAATTGGGGATAAGTGGCTTGCCCTCTAGGACTGGCTCTCTATAAACTTGAGCTAAGCTAGCTGCATCTGTTCTTACCCTTATTAATTTCTGAGGTCTATAGGTTGTCTAATTGGAAGCCATAATCTTAACAATATATTTTCTTTATATACTTACTGCTTTCTGTGTAGAGCCAAATTTTTTAAATGATAATGGTTCTTACCATGGAGAAATTGTAGCATTTAGGAATATGATGCAACTCTCATGATATCCTCAGCAAATAGGAGTATATAGGGGATCTCACTGTATATTAAAATCTCTTCAATTTGGATTCTATATTGGATATAATTTATCTCAGAATTATATGACTTTACGGAGAATATGCCTCCCTGTTAAATGCCTTGACTCGTTCTAAAGAGAGTATCATCAAAAAGGTTAACTCAATTATTTCTTTCCAAGAATCTAGCACAATTTTAAGTCTGAACAAGAAATACCTCTTTGGAAGAAGATCTTGAAGGTGTCATTTTAAATAACCAAATCCTGTGTATGTGAATGTGTGTGTAGGTCTATAAATGTGTTTGTGTGTGTGTGTGTGTGTGTGTGTGTGTGTGTGTGTTATCATTAGTATTAGGCCAAAGGGAATTCTATAATAGTTTCATTTTCTAGTTAATTGGATGATGGTAATGCCATGGTCAGAAAGCGTCTAAATGGTTCATTGGATAAAATGCTTGGGTCTAAAGTCAGGAGAGATCATTTTCCTGAGTTCAAATCTGCTCTCAGGTACTTTCTGTCTCTGATTCTGGACAAGCCACTTAATCCTGTTTGCCTTGGTTTTTCATCTGTAAAATGAGCTGTAGAACTAACTGGCAAACTTTGCTAAGTAACTTTGCCAAGAAACCTCCAAATGGGGTCATGAAGAGTTGTACATGACTGCAGTGACTCAACAACAACCACAAAAGATATGGTCTACTTTGGGAGATCTGAATAATAGAATTTGTGAAAATTTGACTAATCCCTAATAATACTCCCTTCAAAGCATTCCTCAATTTATATGTAGATTATTCTCCAATATATATATATACATATATGTATAT
The DNA here is from genome assembly GCF_027887165.1 of Monodelphis domestica. NCBI lineage: Eukaryota > Metazoa > Chordata > Mammalia > Didelphimorphia > Didelphidae > Monodelphis > Monodelphis domestica. The sequence goes on along the minus strand of NC_077234.1, from coordinate 149,205,051 downwards.
ATATATATGTATACATATATATGCATAATTATGAAAGTAAGGATATAAAGAGGATGGCAGTTATTAATGTTCTTTCTTTTGTGGAAGTATTAATAAACTTTGACACTTTTCCAAGGGTCTTGATATCTTTTGTCTCTACAGATACCTTGAGGATTTATTCCTGAATGCTCTCATAAATATATCATTTGTAGAATGGATTTCCTTTACACTTATTTGGCTTTCCTTTATCATTTTATCATTTTTATTCTTTGGAAGGCAGAATACTTCATTGAATATAGTGTAGGACTTGGAGTCAGGAAGGTATGGGTTAAAGACCTATGTAACTCTAGACAATCACTTACATTTTCTTACTTTTGATTTTCTCATCTACAAAAATTTTACAGGATTATTTTTTAAATTGTTATCAGAAGAAAATATAGTTGTTTTATATGCTTTGCAAACATGAAAGTACAAAGTGAAGTCATATCACTGTGTATTATTGCTCAGAGCTATATATGTATCTAAAGCAGAACTCATTTGCTTTTCCCAAAAACCCATACATAGTTTGACATTTGAATATTAAATATTCCTTAATATTTTAAGGGTCCCAGAATTCTTCCAATAAGGCAGGTTCTCAAGCTTAGTTTAATTCTCCATTTTTGGTTCACTTATCTCACATATCTAATCAGCTCCCAACTTGTTCCTCTCTCTAGAATATCTCTCATGTAATTTCCTTCCTTTCAATTCCTTAACTATCCTTTGTTCAAATTCATATTACCTCACATCTAGACTTTAAATTCCTTGAGAAATTATTTTTTCCTTTAATGTATACTTAATATCTTCTACCTCCCTGTCTCCCAAATAACCTGTTATTTGGCACATAATAGATACATAATATATTCTTGTTGATTAACTGATAATGTCTTTCCCTGCTTGCTCCAAGTCACTCCCCCTTTGAATTAATTGTTTATATAACTTTCAAAGTGAATTTCCACATTATACACCTACCTCCTTCCATATATTCTACAATACATCCGTACAGGTCCACCTAGATATTCTCTCACACAAAGCTCCATCTTGGTGTTTTTGTACTGTAATACTCTACTTCTGCATCTCCAGTTTTCTGATCATGTGCCTTCCTTTCATAATTAGCTCAAGCGCTACCTTCTATAGGGGCCTTTCATAATCTCCCAGCTACCAATGTCTTTCCTGCTAAGGTTACATTTTATTTACTTCGTAAGCATTTAAAAATATAATTACCAGAAAACAATTTTAAAAGGTAAGCTGCTTGAGGTTTGTTTGTCTGTTTTATAAATGTAGATTCTCAGGTATAGTGCTTAACACATAGTAAGTGCTTAATGAATGTTTGATGATTGATCGGAATGTGAGCTATAATTCTTATTTAGTGCCATTTTACCCTTTTATCTAAGCTTTTGAGGTCTATGACATTAGAATCTAAGTACAGTGATTCCCCTCTCCTTGTTGGCAAAATATTTCATATAAAGCTTTTTACAGACCCTTTCCAAATTTCTTCTGATTGTTATCATCCTTCCAGTTTTCTGCTTAAATACTATTAGGAATAATATTATTGATTGATAAGTTGAGTGGAAGTCAGAATGGAAAGCAGGAGATTCTGTCAGAATCCTCAGGTGGAGTTTTTCTCAACTGACACTGAGCTCTGGAAATTCTGAGCAGTTGTTCTCCGAGCTATCTTTGGATTGAGCCTGGTTCAAGACAGAACTGTTTTAAATCCTCTCTGAGACTTTTCCTGTAAAACCTTTGGAAATACTTGGAGTAACAGCTTTTGAAGAGGTAAGTGACTTCGTGATCAGTGTTAAACCTAACAGTACCCTTGGAGTGACTTTGCTTAGTTGAGGTTCTTGCCAATCATCCTTTCATCCTCTATTTCTATTTCATGAGGTGATATAAAATATGATATTTTAGTATCTTTCCTTTATTCAGTAAACTTTTATTAAGTACTATGTGCTAGACCTTCTTTTCTATAAGATGTTAAGAATGAATTTATATTTCAAACCTTTATTACCCTTGGTTGCTCTATGTTTCTCAGTAAGTTGTGTTTGCAGAATGTGATATAAAAATAAAATATCATGTATCTTTGAGTTTTTGAGGTGAAAAACATAATTAGAGATCATATATTCCAGAGTTGTGAAACACTTAGCCCACAATACTCTGAACCACACCTGAATCAAATTAAAATGTAATTAGGAAATATTAACAAATGAAATAAAAAATACACAAAACATAGAATGATAATATGTGACTTTCCAAGTCAATATGCAGTCTGCAGGTATCTTTATGTATGCTTTATTAACCTCGATTTCAATTTGAGTTTCATGCCATTGAACTGCTTCAACTCCCCAAACTTATAGTAGAAGAAAATTGAAGCCCATTAGTATTGAATAACTTGGTCAGGTTCACACAGCTAGTTAGTAGTAGATCTTGGAACAGAAACTATCACTAGTCTCTCAGTTTATTGTATTTCCAGTCATGTATATTGCCTTTCTATGTCAACTTAATGACTTTCATGAAAGATGAAAGTTAAAAAAAAAACAGTTTATTCCAAATCAATTATATCAAGAAAAATACAAATGAAAATTCCTAGTTTTCATTGCACATCTTGTAAATTGGCAATGATAACAAAAAAAAATTGAAACAACTGATGTAGGCGGGGCTATTAAAAGACAAGCATACATAATACTTTCATGGAAATATGAAGTGTTTCATTCATTTTGAATTTTAAATAGAAAATTATACCAAGAAAATTATTAACAATTGATTCTCTTTAACATATTGTTCCCTCTTCTTGGCTCATATGCCAAGGGTAAAAAGTCAAGATAAAAAGGTCCAGTCTATACAGAAATATTCACATCATGACTCCTATTGTAGCAACAAATTGAAAAAAAATAAATGATATGGTAAAAAAATTAATGACCTTTTTGTGCAATAAGAAGACAGAAGGAATTTGGAGAAACATGAGAAGATTTATATGAGCTGTTCGAGTAAAACAAAAACCAAAATAACAATATACACATTGATTAAAAAAATTAAATAAGATCATAAAAAGGATAGATAACTTCAAATAACTAGGAAAAAAAAGTCATGGACATCCCATACTAAGATATACAATATCTCCCTTATCATGGTTGAGAGCTTAATGGAATGTTATATTCATAGTCACACACAGCCAGTTAATTGTACTGCTTCTTTCTAGTCTATTTGTTTTGCTTTGTTCCAAAGAATTTTTTTCTTTGTTACAAAGAGCTTTGACCTAGAGTAGGCATTGGTCCCCAGAGAGTAATGTAAGGGCAAAAGGCTGCTAGAAACAAATTAAAAACAACAACAACAACAACAACAACTACACCTGTTTGGAAGTAGGGAAAAGTAATGATTAAACATATATTTTTTAGATTAGCTAAATTGTTATCTAATATCTCTTTTTTGAAAATGTATTCCTTATCAGCCAGTAAGATGTGTGCCGAAATTGACATCAACACTGCACATGAAAGGTTTTTATGCTATCACTAATTAGAATTGTGCTACCAAAGTAGCACAGCTGCCAAAGCAGCCCAGGGCATCTGCTTTGTAGCACACAGGGAAGGGGCTGCTTCTCAGGAGGGCAGAAAAGCTCCCCTCCAAAGTGGAGCTGTTTAAGCCAAGTGATTTTCATCCTCTGTTGCTCCTCAGTTGTTACAGGTTTGTATCATCAGTAGCCATCTACAAGACTAAACATTTGCTGTCCTGTGGATTTCACATGGCATTTTGGCCACTGTAAGTAGGGAAATGAGAATGTTGGCAAGAAAAGTAGTTCAAAATAATGAGTTTTCTGAAACCCATTCATGCACATTCTTCCAAAACAGCTTGAGTATGAGAAATGCAAGAGGAAATTACTCTCCTATCTTGTTTTTCTCCTCTGCTATTCTGAATACAAGCAGGTAATGAGATGTCCAAAAAGGGGGATGTATGTGGGGAGAAGGGAAGGCTATGAAAAATAAAAAAAAACTTTTTAATCATTGGAAAAATTACTTATGTGATATTTCTTATAAGTATGTCTATGATCTGTGTCACTTGCATAACCCTTGAAATAAGCATATGGTATTAGAGTTCATTTTTAGTAGTGAATATTAACTCTCAAGCTAAAATGGAGACCTAAAGAGTAACTGAATTTTGTGTGTATTTGGAGAAGCATTGAACTTTGTTATTGATATATTGATTTAGAATGTATTAGATATATTTTATTTTAAAGATTATTATGAAATTTCCATTTGAAGTTATTTTCTTGCTGCTCTATCAATTTTTATTACTTTTAACCAGATCACAAGAGACATTCACTTGCAAACTTATTATTCTCTTTATTGGAAATGAGGCAAAATCTGGCAATTTATATTCAATGATGCTTTTTGGAATCTAGCTTCAAAATCATTCTTATTTCTTCAGGATCAAATGATCATAACAAAAAAGATTTAGCCTAACAGTAAATTATTTCCTTTTAAATTTCATCTCCCAGTAAGAGGAAAATAAAAATGATAGTGAAATGAACATGTATAATAATTTGTATTGTTTCTAGATTTGCAAAACTGATCTCATAAGATATTGGAAGTGCAAGGATTATGATCGCTTTTATAGACAAAGAAAGTGAACCTTCCTTCAAAAATCTAAGTGACTCATTTATAGTCACATAACAAATCAGTTATCGGAGCAAAAATCTCAAACCAAGATCTTCTGACTGCAGATGCACTTTTCCCTTTACTATATTAGGTATTTACTATACCATTTAAATGCAGCTGGAATTAAATTTTATTTAATTAGTTTTCCAAGCTTTAAGTTTCACTACACTACAGCTGAGAGGACCCTTTATGTACCATCACATTCTCCCCACAAAACAGTACCACAGTGCTGAAATGTCATTGATGTAATTCTTTGCACATACCACATTGGTTAAACTTGTCACATTTCTGGTCTTTGGCCTGGGAGCTGTTGAAGGTCTTATCAGGAATGCCATGCTTGTGAGCATACTCCTGCACAGGGAAATCATTCCCCCCTTTAGAGAACCAGCATTGCCACAATCAATTATGTGTTGAACAGATAGGAGTATAGATTGTCAGGCTTCCTTCCTCTTGATGTTGATTCCATCTGCCAGGGTCCAGTAAGAGTCTCAGTACTGGGGAATGCTCTGACTCTGAGTGATGCTGACATAGTTGACCCTATGTCCTTTGCACCAGAGCCCAGGTCTTAGGCAACTCATAAGAAAATGCATATTTGTGGCATCTGAAAATAGGTCCTGCAAACATAGGGCCCTCTTCCTGCCCTCCCCTTCACAGACTCCAGAGCATAGTCCCCTGTGTCCCAGAGCATGAGCAGAACTCCAGAAATTACCAGCAGCAGCCCTGACCACCTCTCTGTGCCTGGTCCTTTTTCACTGTTTTCTCTCTGCTTCTAGTTTTCCCTGATTGGAATATTTACTGTCTGTTCATGTTTTCTTTTTTTTTTTTCACTTTGTGTTTAGTTTGGGATAAATTCTTGAAAAATCAATGCAATGCAGTTATATCCAAAGAACCTTCCACTGTTGTGTGTTTAGAGTGAATTTATGTATAGGCTCACAGGGCAATGGGGGAATTTTAGATATTGTTCATTTGAAGATTGTCATGAATATTGTGTTGACCCCCTTGGGGAAATATCAGTTGAAATTCAGACTAGAGGCAATTACTAGCCCTGAGCCAGTTGTCCCCAGGACAAAGATCCTTTCTAGGTCTCTAGGGAGATATTCAGAATTTAGTAGATAGTCTAATACACCTAAAACTCTCTGGTCTGATTTTTATGGAATATACATTTTTAAGTGATATGGAGAATACTTTAGGTAGCTCTAATCAGCTCAGTGAAATTAAAGAAATGAGGCTATTGTTTGAGACTCCATGTCATCTTATGGAGGGCATGGGCATCTAAAATTATTATTTTTACAGAATTTAATCTATCTCCTGGTTCTGATCGGCCCTTTTTACCTGATTGAGGATGTGATCAAGACTTTAGGGATAGTTTGATTGCCTCCACTTATTTTGTCTCAGAGATCCTGGTAATGAGTGCTCCCGTCTTTGAGGAGATCCATAGAGAAGTAATCAGCAAACAGATCAGAGTCTCAAGAATGGTCTTTGGTTCTTATGGGGTAAAGCATTGACTTTTTCCTCCTAGGGACTCATAACAGTCCATTGCAGGTCCCCAAACATCAGGCATAGAGAAATGTTTTCAGAATCTTTATCCAAAACATGACACTAGGCTGGGTAAATATTGAAATAACACTAGTTTTTGTTGTCCAGGAAGTCTAAGTTCCTAGACACAATCTCTTTAATAAAAAAAGAGGTAAATTCTGTTACTTGATGAGAGGGAGAGAGAACCATTGAGAATAGTTTTGTTGAAGTGTAATTAAGGGCTAGAAATTCTGCATATGTTCTACCTCACTAAAAGTGCCTGCTTTGATGCCATCTTAGCCATGCCTCCTGCAGGCATTATTAAAATCTTCTTGATTGTCTGGAAAGTTTTGAACTGACCTTCAGTTAACAAGAATAAGAACACAACAACCTACAAGGAATCAGTATCTGATAGAGTGTAAAATGGAGATTTGAACCCTGGACTTCAATACCCAGAAGTCCTTGGTACTTCCCAGAATTCCCTGTAATCTCAACTGAGTCCTCACCTGAGTACAAGAACACAATTTAGTATTTAAAGGGCTCTCTGCCTCCCAAGCTCTCTCTTCTTCCACTTCTAAGCACATTTGTCTCTCTTCCTGTATTTGGAGATGGCAAGATGTAGTAAGATGTGAATGGGCTAATGTGCCCTAGGCACATGTTTCATTATTTTGTATCCTTGATTTCTAATAATCTTAATAAAACTCATGAAAATAGATATTTTTGCCAGTAGAAACTAATTTAACTTTTACAATTTTGGCTGACCATGTCTGTTGTGATGAAATACCCTCAATCTTCTTAACTTTTCTAAATCTTTTCTCTACTGTGACTAAGTTCAGCTTTTAATAGCTACTGCATAGATTTTTTTTAAACCACATTCCTCCAAGGATTTTCAGAAAAGCCTCTTGATCAGCTCTGCTCCTGCTATCTGCTCTTGCTTCCTGCTATCCCCGATTGACTCTCCGCACCTTCTTTACCAAGATAGCTCACCTGGTCCCGGCCCTGCCCACCAGGGTTCCGGCTCCTGCTCCTGGCCTCACTCTCAGTCACCTGGCCCAGCTGATCCCTGACCCCAGCAACTCTGGCCTCCTACCCAGATTGCTCATCACTGCAGGCTGCTGGTAACTGCCCTTTGTGTCTGTCTTCAGAATCAAACACCAGCTGGTAAAAACAGGGGTGATTTTTCCATAGGCTACAATTAGCCTCCACGTGGTGGCAAGGGACCCCAGGGGGGGACAATGAGGAGAAGGATGAGACTTTTCCAAACAGGAAGTCACAAGCATGGTTTATTTCAAAGGGTATCTTTTGAGTGCACTGGTCTTTTCATTTATCACATCTGAGATTCAGGAGAGAATTTCAACTTCCTCCAATTCTTTGGCCCAATTTGAGATTCCAAAAACCCACCCTCACTATGGGGGAGCAGCTCAGTGGCTAATTGGATTGAAACTAGGCCTAGAGATGGGAGGTCCTGGGTTCTAATCTGGCCTTGGACATTTCTGGGCAAGCCACTTGACCCCCATTGCCTATCCCTTACCAGTCTTCTGCCTTCTGACAATAGGCATCTAAATAGATAAAATCCAAGGTTCTTTAAAGAAACTGGAGGTTATATTTTTAAGGCTTTTCAGACCCCAATGTTTTATAAAAAAATCTGTATTCTATTACATTTTGCTGATTGTTTTGTTTAAGATTGAATTTTGTTGGTTTTAAGTTCCTATATTAATGCTTTCAATACTATTCTGTTACACTGAATCATTTTAATGGACTGGGTTTTAACAGTGCTTTTCCCCTATAACTATACTGAACAAATATTATTGAATGAGCCCATATAAAAACAGTTTTTCTATTTATGAATTTGTAAATTGTCACCTAAAGGATGGATGGACTTCTTCAAACTGATTACAATTATAACAACCTTTGGAAAATTTAATTTAGCTAAATATTTCAAATTGATTTTAAGGGGTCTTTAGACATGATGTTTAGAATTTTTTTCACAATCTAGTTATTTTGCCTGCCCCTAACAGGTCCATTTTAGTAGCTGAAATGAAATACAAATTTAATCCCCACCTCTCACCCAAACAAATGGGACATAACAGTCTCATACCAAAAGAGCTGGGAAGTTAATCCCAGGGCATTGTACCCCTAGAAGACTCCTGAAAAAGGAGCATCTCTCATTTATAACTTCAGCTCATTTTACCCAACATCAATAATACAGGGGTTTGGGTTTTTGCTAGGCTCCTCTGCCACATTTTTAAATGATATCTAGATTTCTTGATGATGTTCTAGACTCAAATAAGTTTTACTTTGTTTAAAAATGTATTTGCCAAGGTTGAAAGATTTGCTATGTTTGTAAAAACTGTGACAAATATCCATCAGTTCATAGGCTTTTAAAATGACATAAAGCAACTTATGTGAAATATGATAGTGAGCTTGTCTGCTATTGTAATTAATTGGGCATTGAGAATTTTGGGGATATTGATACCTACATATTTGTACTACTGTTCTTAAAAAAGCTGTTGCTTTGTGAAATTCACTTGCTTGTACTCACAGTGGATCATGGCCAGGCATGAAGAGGAAATGTATCTCATTTTTCGTGAGAAAACCTTGTATTCTATATTTTCTTAGCTGACACAGTATGCCAAGATTATAAGCTATATTTTTATTTTTAAAACTCTTTTATTATATTTTTCTTGCATGTGCAATTGCTATTTCAGGTGTTTTTTTATTTTTCTCTCCTTTTTATATTTGAAGCACATGTCATGTGAATCTTAAAATTTCTCAGAACTCTACCTTAAAATATTTGGTTAAGGCTATTCCCCATTTTAAACAATGGAGGTACTTGATCAGGAATGTTTTGGGAACTTTAAAATTACTCCACCCATACTTGGGCATATTTTAGGGGAAGATAAAGTTGTAAACCTCTTACTGAACAATGAAAAAGTACTTAACTCATGCTTATAGTGAGGCAAAAGCCGTTAAGCTAGGTCTATTTTTAGATCTAATGCAAAAGGTTGCCAAGTACCTATGAAGGTTAAATTAATCACTAAAAGGGCAAGCTTAGCAAAGAGATGTGAATTACTCAGAAGTTTTAGTCTACCCAGAGAAGGTGATAACAAGATGTAAATTAAGAATGGTCAGTCCTTTGGAAAAGGTCTAGTGTGATTGGTTGATGTGAAAATTTAGGGGAGGTGACATAAGAGAAATTTCTCTTTAAAAGGAGTTGTCTGAACCAGTTCAGAGGGAGTTCAAGTTAGTTCAACTTAGGAAGCTGAATTGGAGGTCTCTCAGTGGGCTCCCTTGGTGGCTGAAGTTAGTTGAGCTGAGGAGCTGAACTGGAGGGTCTCTCTGAACAATGGAGTTTTGCTTGGAACCTATCTTGTGGTGAGTGATTAAAGACTGACTTAGTTTTCTCTTTTAAAAGAAAGACCTAGGCCATAGGCCTAGGCCCTAGCCTTCCTATTATTTCCTCTTACTCTGGCTCTCTCCTTTTCTTTAATTCCTTCATTTGTATTAATTAAAATCTCCATAAAACCCAGATGACTTGGGTATTTCATATTTGGGAAATTTTCCCATGGGGACCACTTATTTTTTATTTAAATCAAGACACTAAAAATTATCTTTACAGTTTAGCAATTCACAGTCTTGAAACCCATATTTTCATGGTCACAGTTTATGGCAACCACTCTTTTGTCTTCAACAGTCACCAGTATTAAGATTTTCTTTAACTTTTTGACTTAGCAATAGTATAAGTTTAAAATATAATTGCTATAATGTCAATGCATGCCCCCAAAGCTTGAGACTGTAAAAATAATGATGCCACTAATTGTTTAAAAAATTGTGGGACTTTACTTAATGATTCTGTCTGATTCCAGGACAAGATAATACAAAAAGAGCGATTGCATAGGGCCAAAGAAGCACAAAGTTAACCCTCACAGTGCCAATCTAGCACAAGGTCAAAGAGACCAACCAATCCCAATGGGGATGATGAAAATTCTAAGTGAATACAAAGGACTTGAACCTAGTGTGAAGACTTGAGGTTTGACACTTAACATATGTGAAGATGTAGGCCTTCCTTGTATCCACACTCTTTGTGGAAATACTTGCAGACAAGTATCTCAAATTTGGCTCCTACCTGGCTCCTGTAATCTGGTCCCTTTTCTATCTTTCATAGTGGAAACTTTCTGTAGTCCTGGCTACTGAATTGGTAAATACTTACTTGCTTATATCATTTTAATTGGGCCCTGATTCTAGGATCTGTTATAGATTTATTTTTCCTTTACTTGGAATTTTTATCCATAAGACTTTGATAGGCTATATTTAATTCAGAAATTATCTTTTTTTATTTGGATTTTTTAATGTTTTTTTTTATTCCTCTTACCAATTGATTCATATACTTCATAACTCAGCGATTTATGCCTAAGTGATCTCTGTGTTTTTCAATCACCCTTTTCAGGGGGGATGTATAATTATTATTATTTTAAAATGCAAAGTTTAAATTCCTTGAGAAAGAAATTTTAGGTTAAGAAACATGCTACCTCTATGAATCCAGAAACTGAACTGTTTGGAGAAGACACCATGAAGATGTTTTCACAGACCACAAGCTGCATGAGAAAGATCAAGAATGAATTTTGGATGTGGTTGATTGGAGATTTAATTTGTATGTATACTCTTATGCCAAAGGGGAGTGCCCCCAACTGGTTTTTTATCAATGTGCCTAGCAATCACTGATTTTGTTCTATTTTCCTCTTATCCTCAAACTATGTAATCTTTAAGTTGATTATGTTTCCATGATCCTTTTGGGGAAACTGGTTTCCCAATATTATCACAGAGGGGAATGTAAAATGGACATTTGAACCCTGGACTTCAATCCCCAGAAGTCCTTGGTACTTCCCAGAATTCCCTGTAATCTCACCTGAGTCCTCACCTGAGTATGAGAACACAGTTTAGTATTTAAAGGGGTCTCTGCCTCCCAAGCTCTCTCTTCTTCCACTTCTAAGCACATTCGTCTCTCTTCCTGTATTTGGAGATGGCAAGATGTAGTGAGTAAGATGTGAATGGGCTAATGTGCCCTAGGCACATGTTTCATTATTTTGTATCCTTGATTTCTAATAATCTTAATAAACCTCATAAAGAATATTTTTATCAGTAGAATTTGTATCAGTAGATTTTTATCATTAGTAACTAATTTAACTTTTACAAGAGGAAACAGAGAGGAAGGAGTAGGAGTGAGAAATCTATAGTTGTTGTTGGGAGTCATGAGACAATAGTATGAATGATGCATGCAGGAACCTTGTCAGAGAAAAACCCAAGTTCTTGAAACCTTTGGTGTTGGGGTGAGAGCAGAGGAAAACCAGTGAACTAAAAAATTTCCCTCCCTCTACTTTACTAAGGGGTTCACGATGTGGCCCAGAGATGGAGTGCCAAGAAACTGACATATATCACAGTTAAACTTTTTTAAATCTGGATTAATCTTCCATTTGTATGGTGAGTTACTGAGATTGCACAAACCTGATGAGATTGCCTCTCTTCAAACCCCAAATTTGCTTTCATTCCTTAGAGTGTCTAAGCACTTATTATAATATTGTATACTAGGCCCAATATGGGTCTCAAAAATAAAGACTGGGAATGATCCAGCATCTTCAATTTTATTTTCCTTCCAAAAGAATTTTAAAACCTTAGGATAAAATTATAAAGGTAAAGGCATTTAGATATACCTAGATGAAGGAGAAGTATTCAGTGGGGAAGATAAATGCATCCACTATTTATTTTGATTCAGTTTATATGTTTTGTACTTTCTGATATATATATATATATATATGAAAAAATATATATACATAAACTTTCTCTCCCTACAGACTCTCTCTCTCATACACACAAACACACACACACACACACACACACACACACACACACACACACACACGACAGTGTCATTGTTGTATACTTGATAGAAGATGATAGAAGATAGACCTCTAACCTTGAACTCGGGAAAAAATCTGGTTTAAGAACCACAACTGACAATCCTGTAAATTTTGCCAAGTGAATTAGTCACTGCCCCAGGCAATTCTTTAAGTCTATAAACTTCAGAAGAGTTGCAATTGTTGGTCTACTTTGGTAAAGATAATTTCCTTACCAGAATCTCCCTATACTTAAAAAATCACAAGTCTAGACAACTATATCTAGGACTTTAACTGTGTGTGCACTGCTTTTTAAAAATTTGTATCTCTCTTTATCTCCACCACTATCTATCTGGCCAAGACAATAAGTTTAGAGCACAGCAGAAAAGGTAGGAAACCAAGGACAAACCTGAAAGTATTGCTGGGTCTAGTTCATAAGAAGCAATTGTTAAAATTCAGTATGAGAATTTACATCTTAGAAATCAACCAATGCTATGAATTAGGACTTATTTTGTTCATTTGTAGAATTAAGAAAGTGGTGGGAAAATGTTAAAAATGCATATTAAAATTGAATTTGTCTGTATTTTTTTGGAAAGCCAGTTGTTAAATCTTTACCATCACACCTCTATACCTAATCCAAATCCTCTTCACAAAGTATCAAACTCCTGGAACATTTGGATTATCCTCTAAGCTTCCTAGTATAGGCAGAACAAATGCTCTTGGGAAAGGATTCTGGCAATATGGGAGATAAATCTGAAATGTAGTAAGAGCTATTTAAAATTTAAGGAACTTGCAATTGAAACACATTAAGTAGGCAATCCTGAGTTATTCTATTTCAAAATCTAGCAAAAATCTAGTATTTGTCCTACCTCCTATAAGAGGCTTTGCTTACACCAAGGGTTCCCCCAGAAGACTTTTTAGATACTTTATTGAGTATATCCTATAAAAGGCATTTGAGTCCCTATGGATACAATTTTTACTCTTCTTAAAACTTTTGCCCTTAAAATAGTCCCTGGAGTATTTTCAAAGAACCTATAATGAGGATCTTGCAATTTTAATGAAAAACAAGGTGAATGCATGTTTATATTAATTTTCCCCCAAAATCACGGATTTCTTTAAAAAAAAACAATGGTTCCAGAATATTTCTTGTAAAAATTTAATTGCAATTGATTCAGCAGCACAATTTTCTATACTTTTTACATATAAATTCAATGTGCATAATGATGATATTTTAATTAATAAATTTCATTTCTATATAACATGAAAATTAACACTCCCAAAATACATTTTTCAAGCATTCACTAAAACTAAAAAAAAATCCTACAAATGTTATATAGAAAGTCACCCTTTAATATTATATCATCAAAACAAAGGAAAATAATGTGTTTTCAGTTCATTATTAGTACTAATTATTTATATAATATTTAGTCTGAATTTTGATGCTATTTAAAGTTATTTTCTTTTTTTGTAGCATAGTCGTTGTGTATGTTCCTTTTCAATTCTTCTTTAGTCTTTTTTACTTCTTACACATCTCACATTTTTTGAATTCTTCATATTTATCTTTCCAAAAGAACTACAGTAAAATTCTATTGAATTAATGTACTTGTTTGTTCAGCCTTTGGCCAATCATTCCTTACACAATTTGTTTCCAACTTTTTTCTATTATAAATAGTGATGTTATGACTATTTTTAGTATATATGATCCTTTTCTTGCTTTAATTAACCTTTTTTTGGAGGGGGGAGGAAATAAATCCAACAGTGGGATGACTAGGTCAAAGGGTATAAATAATTCAAGAACTTCTTTTGCATAATACCAACTTGTTTTTCAGACAGTTGGACCAGTTCCCAGTGCCACAAACAGTATATTAATATGACAATTTTTCCCCACATCTCTTCCAACTTGAATTTTTCCATCCTTAATGCTGCTTAGAAATTTGATGAATATAATGCCTCAGGACTATTTTAATTTATATTTTGCTGATTATTGGTTATTTTAATATTATATATATGTACACACAAACATATATAGGATTATTTTCAAATGTTCTTTTGAATATGAGTATATTGTGAATGTGAATACACTACCACTTATAACCAATGAAAAATTGTGCGAGAAACAGGATAAATTATACATCAGGGAAATAAGTGGGGAAAAAGTGGTTTGATCATGTGTTGAGAATGAGGAATGTATAGCTCATATGCTCCATGTTATCCATGATGATATCTCGATGAAGAACCTCGGCAGGTTGAGGAGAATTCATGTATGGACTTTATAGAGGAATATTATAGACAATGCTTGTACAGAATAACCAAGCATAGATTAATTGCTTCCTTCATTGTTGCAAGGTTAAGATCATAGGTCCATTTAAATAATGAAATAATTATTAACATTAGCATTGGAAAAATATTGAATTTGATGAAAAAAATAGATAAAATAAGCAAGATTTAGAAGGAAATATATACAAATATCTTGTTTCTAATAATCCCAAGACACAAATTATTGTTGAAGGAGTTCTTCACTGAATAAGAACTGCTAGGAAACCTGTATGGAAATTTAGTGAAAACAAGGTTATCCCAGAATTTGGCAGAAGATGAAGTGGTTCTTGCAAATTCTTGCAGAATTTTAATTGAGACTTAAAGGAATCCAGGAAAGCCAGGAGGTAGAAAGCATCGGGAGAGTATTTTAGTTATGGAAAAAAAAGGCAATGAAAATATCCATAGTTGGAGATGTGCATGGAATAACAAGAAGATGAATGTCACTGGTAACAGATCAGATGAATGAGAGTAAAGTTTTAAAAAACTGGAAAGAGGCAGCTAGGTGGCACAGTTGATAGAGAATCAGACCAAGAGAAGGAAGGTCTAGGTTGTAAATCTGACTTCAGATAATTCTTAGCTGTTTGACCTGAGCAAGTCAATTTCTATTGCCAATCCCTTGACATTCTTCTGCCTTGGAACTAATACTTAGTATTGATTCTAAGCCAGAAGGCAATCTTTTTTTTTAAAGAACATTGTAAAGTAAAGAAAGAATGAGGTAATGAAAGTTTTCAAAAACCAAATAAAGGATTTTATTTATTTTCTTTTAATTTAGAATGTTACATGATTCATGATACCCCCCCTCCATGAGCTAACAAGTAATTCCACTGGGTTATATATATTTTTCATTGTTCAAAACCCATTTCCATATTATTCATATTTGCAGTAGAGTGATCTTTTAACATCAAACCCTAATCATATCCCAATCAAACTACAAGATTGATCATATGTTTTTCTTTTGCATTTCTGTTCCCATAATTCTTTCTCTCAATGTAGATAGTGCTCTTTCTCAAAAGTTCCTCTGGATTGTCCTGGATTGTTGCATTAATGCTAGTACAAAAGTCTGTTACATTCGATTGTGCCATAATATATCAGTCTCTGTGTACAATGTTTTCCTGGTTCTGCTCCTTTCACTCTGCATCAATTCTAGTTTATATGGAAGTCCTCCAGTTCATAATTCATTTCAGCACAATAATATTCTTTCACCATCGGATGCCACAGTTTGTTCAGCTATTCCCCAATCAATGGACACCCCCTCATTTTCCTTTTTTTTGCCACCACAAAGAGTGTGGCTCTATTTTTGACAAGTCTTTTTCCTCACTGTCTCTTTGGGGTACAAAAACAGAAGTGGCATGGCTGGATCAAAGGGTAGGTATTCTTTTAAAGCCCTTTGTGCCTAGTTCCAAATTGCCTTCTAGAAATGTTGGACCAATCCACAACTCTACCAGCAGTGTATTAGTGTCCCATTTTTGCCACATCCCTTCCAACATTTATCACTTTCTTTTGCTGCCATATTGGCCAGTCTGCTAGATGTAAGGTGGTACCTCAGAGTTGTTTAAATTTGCATTTCTCTAACCAGGAGGGATTTAAAACACTTTTTCATGTGCTTATTGATAGTTTTGATTTTGTCATGTGATGACTGCCTATTCATGTCTCTTAAACATTTGTTGCCTGGGGAATGGCTTGATTTTTTTTTTATAAATTTGACTTAGTTCCTTATATATTTTGGAAATTAAACATTTGTCACAGAGTTTTGTTATAAAACATATTCTCCCAATTTGTTACTTTCCTTATAATTTGGTTGCATTGGTTTTGTTTGTAAAAAAATCTTATTAATTTGATATAATCAAAGTCATTCATTTTACATTTTATAATATTCTCTATCTCTTGCATGGTCTTAAATTCCTTCCTCTCCTACAGATTTTACATGTTTACTCTTTTAGGTTTACCTTATTTATTTATGATTTCACCCTTTATATTAAGTCATTTAACCATTTTGAATTTATCTTGGTATAGGGTATAAGATGTTGATCTAAACTTAATTTTTTCCATTGTTGTTTTCCAATTTTCTCAGCAGTTTTTGTCAAATAGTGAGTTCTTGTCCCCAAATCTGGGATCTTTGGGTTTATTGAACACCAATTTGCTGATGTAATTTATTCCTAGTCTATTCCATTGATCCACCCTTCTGTCTCTTATCTAGTACCATATTGTTTTGATAACCAATAACATCTGGTATTGCTAGGTCCCCATCCTTCACATTTTTTCATTATTTCCCTTGATATTCTTTATCTGTTGTTCTTTCAGATGAATTTTGTTATCTTTTTCCTAATTCTATGGAAAAAATGGCAGTTTGATACGTATGCCACTGAATAAGTAGATTAATTTGAGTAAGACAGTCATTTTTATTATGTTGGCTCATCCTACCCATGAGCAATTAATGTTTATTCCAATTTTTATATATAGTTTTAATTGTGTGGAAAGTGTTTTGTATATATGTTCATATCATCATATCATTCCTATGTTTGTCTTGGTAGATAGATTCCTAAATATTTTATATTGTCTAGAGTGATTTTAAATGGAATTTCTTTCTAACTCCTGCTGCTGAACTTTGTTTGGAAATATATAGAAATACTGATGATTTTATGTGACTTTATCTTGTACCCTGCAATTTTGCTAAAGTTGTCAATTATTTCCACTAGTCTTTTTGTTAATTGTCTAGGATTCTTTCAGTATACCATTATATCATCTGCAAAGAATGATAGTTTAGATTCCTCATTGCCTATTTTAGTCTCTTCAGTTAATTTTTCTTCTCTAATTGCTACTGCTATCATTTCTAGAACAATATTAAATAAAAGAGTGATAACAGGAATCCTTGCTTTACTCCTGATCTTATTGGAAAGCTTCTAACTTGTCCCCATTGCAGATGGTACTTGCTAATGTTTTTAAATATATTCTTCTCTTCCTGGTATAAATCCCACCTGATCATAGTGAATAATCCTTGTGATCACTTGCTAGAGTCATTTTGCTAGTATTTTATTTAAAAATTTTGCATCTATGTTCATTAAGAAGATAGGCCTTTGGTTTTCTTTCCATGTTTTTGGTTTGCCTGGCATTGGAATCAATACCATATTTATGTCATAAAAAGAATTTGATAAGACTCCTTCTTTGCTTATTTTGCCAAATACTTTGTATAGTATTGGGGTTACTTCTTTAAATGTTTGATAGAATCCACTTGTGAATCCATGAGGCCCTGGGGATTTTTTATTAGGGAGTATCTTGATGGCTTGGTCAATTTATTTTTCGTAGATGGAATTATTTAAGTAATCTATTTCCTCTTTTGTTAAACTAGGCAATTTATATTTTTATAACTATTTGCCCATTTCCCCTAGATTGTCATTTATTGCCACATTGTGCAAAACAGTTCTTAATAATTAGCTTAATTTCTTCTTCATTAGAGGTGAGATCATCCTTTTCATCTTTGATACTGTTAATTTGATTCTCTTCTTTTTTTTATTAGCTTAACTAGTACTTTATCTATCATCTATTTTTCAAAGTACCAGCTCCTAGTCTTATTTATTAGTTCAATAGTTCTTTTAATTTCAATTTTATTTTCTCCTTTAATTTTTGGGATTTAAATTGTATTTTTTTATTTGGCAATTGTTAATTTTTTTTTATTTTTCTAATTTTTAAGTTGAAAGCCCAATTCATTGATCTCCCTCTTGATTTTGTTGCCTTAATTTGTATAGCAGTTCCCTTTAAACCAGAGAACTGCAAAGATTATCAAACTAATCATCTCTGTTCAACATAAACTGAACCCAGGAAACTTTTTTCTTAACATAATGTTATATACTTTAATCAAATTAAAGCAAATAGAATTTAGAGGAAAGCAGCTCAATTTGACTGTCAGAGCAAGGTAAAAAAAAATGCCTAGGCATCTCTTGATGTACTAGGGTTCTCTGCTGTTCAAACAGCAAAATTTTAATCAATATCAAAGAAAATAACTTGTTTTCTTCATAAATTGATTTAAATTAAAAAAAAATGCTGCCTCTTTAAATACAATACTACACTCTTTATGAAAAGGTACTGTCTTATAATACATTAAATTTTCATTACAAAATTTCTCTCCTTTTAAAATATCTGCTTCATGAGAGATTTGTCTATGAATTTCTAAACGTCAAGGTTTTCAGTCACTTAAATGAAGATCCAAAATAATGTTTGCCAATAAATAAAAATATATTGTGATTTTACAGATAATAATACTTATATAAAAAAGGAAATGGATTAGAATGAATATTATTACCTCTAATTTAAAACATACTGGGGAAACAGTACCTACAAATAAAGGCATATCTCGTAAAAATACACTTCCATTACTGTGCTACTCTCATTTCTCATTCTGAAGTAAAGCTGATCCTGAATTCTTGAAGGCTATGCTAACATAATGCTAGCTCTGGCATGTCTTACCAGGCTGGAAAGACTTCAAGTATGGTCTCAGCAGTAGATTGTATGTCGGTTGTCTGAAGATCAGCCTAGTTAAGTTTGGAGAGGTTCATTACCAGAAGGCTGACCATCAGGTGGTGAGATTTGAAAAAAAGTCTTTTTGGCCCTAGCAAGTCTACAATGTCTACAATCTGCTTTGGTCAAGTATCTACTCATATTAGTGAAGTTTTGAGTTATATATGAAATTTTATATTAAAAATTTGAAATTTAAATAGATCAATTTTAGAAGAAAGAAAACATGTTGTGAAGGAATCACTCTTTCACTCAACATCAACATCATCAACAACAACAACAAACTTGGCCTTGGTAAATTCATTTCCAGTCTGATTTCTTTACAAATATTATAGGAAAATAATCATTATTCATAAACATATAGGGAGATGGAACCTTACTCAATTTAAACATGGTGTTGATTTTTAAAACTAGTAAAAATGAAATTTAAAAAGGCAATGACAGAATAATTGTATTAAATAATAAAGATGAAAAATAAATATTTGCTATTAGTCTATAGCAATATATATGTCATCAATCAGATAATCAATAAGTGTTAAAGAAGCACCAGAATACTGTGTCAAGTAGTATGCTATTTTCTGGATATGATAGAAATCCTCACTTCTAAGGAGCCTATAATCTAGACAGAATAGAAAACATGCAAAAATAGTTTTGTCTATACATTTACATACACGCATGTGTGTATATGTATATGCACACATATGTAAATATGTATATAATATATACAAAATAAAAGCAAATATTTCATTTTGTGGTAGGGAAGGTCACACTAGAAATAGAATCATCAGGAAAATCTATTTAGAAGGTAGTGCTTGAACTATCATGAAGAAAATTAGATATTTTTCAAGATGTGGAGATTAGAAAGGAGTTAACAACAGAGCTAGTGCTGAAGCATGGTGATCCAAGATGGAGTTATCATGAGCCAGAAACAAGTAAGTTATCATGAGCCAGAAACAAGTAAGTTATCATGAGTCAGAAAAAAAGTAAGGCAGTCTATTTGGGTGGTAGAGTCATTGAAAGGAAATAAACTACAATAAGATCTAAATGGTAGCATAAGGCCAGGTTATGAAGATCTTTAAATGTTTAAATAGACAACTTTATATTTGGTGATGGAGATAATAGGGAGCTATTGAAATTATGGAGCAGTGGGAAGGCATAGTCACACCTTTACTTTGGACATTATGTGGAGCACCAGTTTAGAGTAGATGAAGACATGAGGGAGAGTGACCAATTAGGAGGGCAGTGTAATTATCCAGGCAGGAAATGATGAGGACCTGAACTAAATTGGTTACCATATGAATGGAGAAATGGTCTGAGAATTGAGAGATTCTGGGGACTGTTATGTACCAGGGCATTATCCTTCAATTCCCAAAGAAAGATTAAGTGATTTGCCCAGAGTCAAAGAACTAGTAAAGTAGAATTCAGATTTGGACTTCCTGACTCCCACGTCCATTCTTGTCTACATTGTACCACTTTGACTAGACATTTGAATTTTTAAAATAAAGAAATAGTTAATTTGAGTTTGGAAACTTTTTT
This sequence comes from Monodelphis domestica, assembly GCF_027887165.1. NCBI lineage: Eukaryota > Metazoa > Chordata > Mammalia > Didelphimorphia > Didelphidae > Monodelphis > Monodelphis domestica. The sequence goes on along the minus strand of NC_077234.1, from coordinate 149,184,620 downwards.
TTTTCATACTGTGTTTCTTCATAAGAGGTAGGGAAACCAGAAATAATATGTATAATCTGCAAGAAGATAGATTTTAGCTACAATTTAAATGCTTAGAGGCAGCTTGGCTTAGAGAATCTGGGCCCTGTGGGCCCTGACATGTTAAGTGACATGTGACAGCTATTTCAACCTTCAGTGCTCTAAGGTACTGTTCTCTATAAGGAAATAACAATAACAACAACAAACATGTTCATTTATGAATTTTCTGCATGTACAGTAAAATTGACATTGAAAGGAATGTAAATGTAAAATAAATAACTTGAAAATATTTATTTATTACTGGTACAAGATCCTTTTTGCTCTCATTAAAATTTTTTTTTTAGGGAGAACAGTGTAATCACATGTAATCGGTAATTTTAGAAATACCCTATGTATGTTCTAGTAGCTAGGACTAAATCTTCAAATAATTGTTTTGGTAATCAATCAATTAATTCAATTTATGTTAGCTAAGCATATCAATTTTTTAAAGCTACCTTATTAAAAGATACAAAAGACAATAATCAATAATAGATGAAAGTAAGTGAAAGTTTTTATATTAATCAGAATAATTATGTTTAGGATAGGGGTTGAACGTGTGTCATTGGTAGAGGGACCTATTACAGATTTTACCTAAAACTCTATGAGGTTTGGATTTACCAAGGTTCAACAGCACATATATATATATATATATATATATATATATATATATATATATATATATATATATATATATATATATATATATATATATCAGAGTCAGGGCAGGACTTGAAACCCAGAACTTCCTGAAAAGACTAAGTCTCCATTCACAATAAGAAAGTGACTCTATACTCTTAAAAACAAAGAAACATACAAATTACTTTTTACATAATTTCTTTGGTGGAATTATTCATATGGTTCTCATGGTCTCATTCATCTGTTTGTATTACTAGTGCTGTACAATTATATCCCAGCCAGACAGGACTAGGAGCTGTTCTCCATACTTTTTCTTCTCCCTTCTGCTTTTATATATGTGTATAGGATGATCCCAAGCCTAGAATGCATTCTCTTCATCTCTAGCCTGTCAAAAACCTTCATCTCCTTCAGGGTTAAGTGTAGATTTCACCTTTTCCATGTTTCTCCTAGATTAAATAGTCTCCCACATAAATTTTTTTCCTGAATTTTTTGTATTTCCACCTTTAATATGTCATAACCTATCCTGCATAAATCATTTTTATCCATTCCATAACTTGAAATCTCTATAGGTATAAGGATCATTAATAAATGACATGACTTTGTTTTTGTAGTATCAATGCCTAATCTATAACAATCTTTGTGAATTTGTCACCTTGGTTCCATAAGATGCCAGAGAGAATTCTGCTCACCATGAAATCTGCAACCCAGGGATCAAAGATTGAGTAGCCAGATTGACTATGGGAAAGACATTTATTAGGGCAATAAGAAAGACATCTTGGGTTAGTAGCAGCTTTACTTTATTATAATATATATTGAGTCTAGAGCTTTTTAAGGTTCCTTTGAGTACAGAGCCAATCAGTGTCACTTAAAGAAAATGTAGAAATGAGGGAAATGTTTCAACCTTGGAATCACTGGAGTTCCTAAAGGCTACTTTTACTTTTGTGGGAAATGTTTTCCTTAAAAATTTGATAGAAATCTCCTGTTAGCAACAAATTTCTAAGATAGTGGAGACTTTCTTCATTGTAGGAATGTCATATATTAAGCTGCAATTTGGGAATAATAATATTTAATTGTTTTATTAATAACATGGGGAAGATAGGTGGCACAGTGGGTAGAGTGCTAGGCCTGGAGTCAAATGACCTGGGAAATGGCAAACCACTCTAGTACCTCTGCCAAGAAACTCCAAACCACTCTTGTACCTCTGTTGAGAAACTCCTAAAAAGGGTCAGGCAATATTAAGACACAGCTGAAATGACTTAACAATAACAAAATTAACACCGTACTTTCTATGTTCTGAGCTTTAAGTACTGTTTGTTTCTTGTATTTACTTCTAAGAATGTCTAATATGATGTGCAGTGGCAGATTAAGTATAATAAGTACTTTACCTAAATTCTCAACAACTAAAAATATTATGCACTATTTCTTCATATTCTTTTTATCAGATATCATGAACGTGTATGTTATGACTATACCTCTATTAAACTTAGAATTATTTTTTTCCTATTTAAGCAATAGAAATATGGACAGTTGCCATGAAAGAGCATATAAATTAGCTGATCATATCTGGTGCCTTCTTTTATGCAGTTTTATTTGAGAGACTGGATAGTTTATGTATAGGAAGAGTAGTAAAGGACTTAATGAGGGCAAGCTGAATGCAAAAGACATACCAAACATCCTAATTCTTGGTCTAAATTTGAGAACATTAAGCAGAAATTAAATGAATCAACAACTAATTTGATTGAGACAATAACAGATGCAGCTGAAATAATTTTAGGCCTTGATGTCTTAGATGACACAATTTCATACATCAAGAGGATATTTGTAAAAAAAATGCATTCCATAAGACTAAATTATTTTTTAAAAATAATTGTTCTGATTGGTAAGAGATAGACCTGGAAGAATTAAAGAGAAAGACAACTTATATATGTGTATTCACAATGAGGATAGATATGAAGATAGGGATTTTATAGAGGATTTGAAAAAGAAATTAAGGGATGCAGAAAATAAAGTAAGGGGTAGTGAAATAAAGGAAATAAAGGCAGTGGCAGCACTTAGACCTGTGCATAAAAGCAACCAATACGAGCCAAGTGAAAGGAGATCTGGACCTCAGAGGTGTTTCTTATGTAATCGTATTGGACATTTTGTTAGGGAATGTAGATTCAGAGGCCAATTCTCTAGACAATTAAATAGGAATAATGCATATAATAGGCAGTATAATAATAATAACAATAATTGGAATAATAATAATTATCAAAGGAGAAATAATGTTAACAGTTGCCAAAATGGATCTGTCAAGGAGCTCAAACATGAGATTTAAATATGATGCAAAAGTGGGTAAAATCAGGAGCAAGACCTCAAAACAGTCAAGTAGTGAATGGGCATAAGGGTAATAAGAACAAAGGGGCATGTTCATTATGAAAGTGTACCCAGAGTTCTCAAGTATTTGAAAAATCAAGGGAAAATGGATTGGAATTAAATGCAATGGAGATAAGTTTAATGAATGTATAAATAATATGATAAAAAAGGATAATGTAATTGGTGTTAATAATTGTGAGGAAAAATAAAATTTTAATGTAAATATTAGTTGGAAATTCTAATGATTGTGAAATAATGTAAAATAGTGAAGAATGTAAATTGGATAAAGATAATGTGATTATAAATGAGAACAATGAATCCATGGTAGAGATTATAAAGACCAATGAGAGTAGTGAAAAAACTGATGATGGTGTTAAACATGTGAAATCCTGGGAATATCATGCAATTCAAGCAGATGTAAATTTGGATGGACAGGAAATGACTGAGCTTTATATTGATGTTACTGTGCTAGCACCAGTGCTGGAAACATTTCAACCACCTAATAGTACTGAACCGTACATATCTGTAACTATTGGAGATCGGATTTATCATCTTCTGGTTGATACTGGAGCCAGTAAATCAGTTTTGCAAAGTTTTCCTAAGAATTGTAGAGCTGTTGGTACAATGGAAGTAATAGGTGCTACTGGCAAACCATAGAGAGTAGCAAAATTACTACCAAAAATGATTACTTTAGGTCAATTATCTGTGGAGCATGAATTTCTTTATGCACAATTATGACAGATTGTCCAATGAATCTTTTAGGTAGAGATTTATTTTGTAAATTAAGGGCAACAATCCAATGTACTGATGCTGGTGATATCTCATTACATCTACCAGAAGAATCTCTGAAAGCTTTCCCATTGCTATTCTTAGATCCAGAAAGTACAGAGGGTGCCTTAGATTCAATCTATGCAATACCTGAGGATATCCCTGAAGATTTTTGGTCAAAGTTTTCCACAGATGTAGGTCTACTGAAATCAGCTACTCCAGTAAGGGTGAGGACTAAGGAAGGACCAGTTCCTTGTGTACCTCAATATCTCCTGAATAAAGAAGCAATTGAGGGTATAAGACCAATCATTGAATTCCTAATCCAACAAGGGATCATAACTTGCTTCTCAGAATTTAATACTTCTCTTCTTCCAATAAAAAGGCAAAAGTTAGATCAGAATGGCAAAGTTCTATATCATTTTATACAAGATTTAAGAGCAGTCAATGATTAGATAATCGAGGCTCATCCTGTTGTACCAAGTCCAACTGCTATAATTTCTTTCATTTCAAGCCAGGCAAGATATTTCACTTGGCTTTAATCCCCTAGCCAGTAGCACCATCTACTGACTAAAACCAGAATCATAAGCAATTTAACAAATTTTATATATATATATAATATATATAATATATAATAAAATAAATAAATATATATAAAATTTGTTAAATATATATAAATTAATATATTAATATTATTAATAATATATTATATTATTTATAATATAATATATTAATAATATATTATAAAATAATATATTAATAATATATTAATATATATATTAAAGAAATAAATGTTTGCTACTCAACATGAAGGTTTTATGGATTAGAAACATTAAGGATTTCAGAATGCCTCCTATTCCTTATGTTCTTAGGTAATTTTATTTTTCTGTTCCTAAATATTTTGACAAAAAATGCTACCATACAAAAAATTAAAGCTGTAATGCAGGCAGACATGCACATTCAATTGGACAATTTCAAATACTTCTTACATGGTCAAATGACAAATACTGACCCCATTCAAAACATGTCTGATTTTGACAAGCCTGTTTCTGAACCAATAAGAGAGGAAAATTCTTTCCCTGAAATAGAGATGGAAAATCCTTCTCCTATATCTCAGCTGCAGAACTACCTCTCTCATGATCTACAATTCTTGACTGACCTTACTTCCCCTGATCCTTCTCCTGAAATCCCATCTTCTCCTGTTCCTTCTCCCAACCCACAACTAATTCCAGCCCCAAGGAATTCTCTTCCTCTTAACAAAGCTGTTCCTCCCCATGCTCACTCACCCATACCCAATTCAAATAAATTTCTTTTCCCCTTATGGGAAGTGCCTGAAATAGGACACAGTGGGGATGTAATGACCCTAAGACACCATATACCTTTTACTCCCCAATATATAAATGAATTGATATGAAATGTAACCCATATATGAAGAAAATCCATTTGTGGTAACGAAAAATATGGCTGACATTTTTTCAGTATAATCTGTCTTACAAAGAAGTTGAAAATCTAGTCCAGGCTTTCCTAATGGAACGTGAGAAAATAAAATCATTTCTCATGTCAATAACGTCTGAGGGTGCAATGTAGCACATGGGCCATCGCAAGATCCTGAATGAGACTATAACAACTCTGAAGAATATTTACAATTATATCATTGTAGGGAGGCCATTCTAGCTGCAATGAGAGATTGCTCTGAAGATACAGATACATGGACAGAATTTGAAAAACTTAAGCAATCAGATTATGAGACATCCTCCAGATTCATGGGTAGACTCATTGAGTTTGGGGGTTGATACCTAGGCTTTAATCTTTCTAAAGAAAATTACATAAGAAAATTAGAAGACATTTTGTCAATAACTCTTGCAAAGTGATCAGGAATTATTTTAAGACTTATTGCCTAAAGTGACCTGAGATGGATCTTGATGAATTGAGGAAAATTGCTTTATATATCCTTCAAAAGGAAACAAAGACAAAGAGGAAGAGACTAATGATTTCATGGAGACAATGAGGAGAGAATTGAAATATTTAAGAAATAGGATTTATAAACAGGAAAAAGGGCATGATACTGTGAACTTTAAAATTATTCAACATACTTTAGGGAAAGGTAAAGTTGTAATCTCCTGATTGAACAATGAAGGTATTTAGTTCTCACCTTATAGTGAAGCTAGAACTTTAAGCTAAATCTAATTTTAGGTCTTAATACAAAAAGGTGTTAAGTACTATAAAGGTTAAATTAATCACAAAAAGGTCAAGTATCTTAATACAAAAATATGTTAAATAACTATAGAGGTTAAATTAATCACTAAAACGTCAACTAACTAACAAAAGGTGTACTTAAAGAAGTGTTAAGTAAATCAAAAGATATAATCAAAGAAGATGAGAACTAAAAGTAGGGGCAATCCTGGAGAAAGCCTTTGATGTGATTGGTAGATGTAAAAATTTAGAGGAGGAGACACAAGGGTGAAAAGTCTAAATATTTGGGATTTTTCATTTCTCAGACACTCTCTTTCCCTGAATGGAGGTGGAGAGTTAGCTGAGAGCAGTATGCTGGACTTTCAGCAACTTAGTGTGGCTACAAGCTATGGTCCGGTTTGGTGTTGAGTTTCTGGTTGAATTTCCCTCCTTTACTTTCCAACTTCATCCTCTTAGAAGCCTTTAATCTTCTTCAGAGATCTAAAGGCGGGGATTTTAAAATCCCCCTGGAATAATCAAGGCAGGAGAAATCCTATATCCTCTTCCCTCCTTCTCCTTAAATTCCCTCCCTCTATATTAATTAAATTACCATAAATTTCCAGACTTACTTGGGTATTTTATTTGGGATTTTCTCTGGCGACCAATTAACTCTAGATCTTTAAGTCACAACTCTAAAATCATCTTTACAATACTCCACCAATGGCACTTGCCCCTCTCTGAGAAGCTAACTATCGATCCTTTACCTACCACTTCTGTGAGAAGAAGGGCCACAAAATGATGGACTATAGAAATTTATTCAGGGAAATCAAAATATGCAGTTGGATAAAAATTATAGAAATAATAATTATAGAAATAATGATAATAATGATTATAGGAATCATAAATTTAGGAATTATAGAAATAGCTATAAAATGATTATAGGAATTACAATTTTAGGAATGAAAACAATTCTAGGAATAGAAATTGGGAAAATGATAACTCAAACCAACACACACCTCAGAAGAATAACTTAAGTGGAGCCCATCCAAAAAATACTCAGGGTGCTGCTGCCCCTCCATGCGGGGCAGAAGGTGGTGCCCCTAGACTCTTGGTTTTGCTTCTATTAACCCTTTTCAGTTTTGTCTCTCCTCCAAATAGTAGCAAAGAAGAAAAAATGGGATTTGAATACAGCACCTCTGTATTTGTGAATTATACACATTTTTAACATTTTTTCATCCTACATGTGCCATAGGATATTTGATTTTTCCCTTCTTTTTTTTTTTTTTGCTTTTGAAGCACATGTCAACACTATTGAGAAGAATTTCTTTTAACTATTTTTGATTTTGCCATAGAATAAGTTAATGTCCATTTGCCTAACATATAAATGCATACCCAAAAGCTTTAGACTATGGAAACCTGCCATTTATTGATAAATGTCATGGGACTGTGGTTGATGTTTATGTCTAATTCTAAGAAATGAGATCAAAAAGTAGCTCAGACTTTTTCTCTACACTGCCATAGAAGCACGGATTTAACCTGAATAGTGCCAACAAAAGAAACCAATCCAGGTGGGATTGATGAGCTTCTTTTTTTAAAAATAATATTTATTTTATCATTTCCAAGCATTATTCATTAGAGATGAAGATCATTTTCTTTTCCTCACCCCCCCATAGCCGACACATGATTCCACTGGGTATCACATGTGTTCTTGATTCGAACCCATTGCCATGTTGTTAGTATTTGCATTAGAGTGTTCGTTTAGAGCCTCTCCTCTGACATGTCCCCTCAACAAATGTAGTCAGGCAGTTACTTTTCCTTAGTGTTTCTACTCCCACACTTGTACTCTTCTAATGGATAGTGTTTTCCTTCAGGATCCCTGCAGTTTGTTCAGGGACATTACACCACCACTAATGGAGAAGTCCATTACATTCAATATATACAACAGTATATCAGTCTCTGTGTACAATGTTCTCCTGGCTCTGCTCCTTTCACTCTGCATCATTCTGGAGGTCGTTCCAGTCTCCATGAAATTCCTCTACTTTATTATTCCTTTATGCACAATAGTATTCCATCACCAACATATAACACAATTTGGTCAGCCATTCCCCAACTGAAGTGCATCCCCTCGTTTTCCAATTTTTGGCCAACACAAAGAGCACAGCTATGAATATTCTTGTACAAGTCTTGTTCCCCATTCTCTCTTTGGGGTACAAACCCAGTAGTGCTATGGCTGGATCAAAGGGTAGCCATTCTTTTATCACCCTTTGGGCATAGATCCAAATTGCCCTCCAGAATGGTTGGATCAGTTCACAACTCCACCAGCAATGAATTAATGTCCCTAATTTACCACATCCCATCCAGCATTCACTGCTTTCCTCTACTGTCATGTTGGCCAATCTGCTGGGTGTGAGGTGATACCTCAGAGTTGTTTTGATTTGCATCTCTCTGATTATAAGATATTTAGAACACTTATTCATGTGCTTATTAATAGTTTTGATTACTTTATCTGAAAACTGCCTATCCATGTCCCTTGCCCTTTTATCAATTGGAGAATGGCTTGATTTTTTGTACAATTGATTTAGCTCTTTATAGATTTGAGTAATTAAAACTTAGTCAGAGGTTTCTATGAAGATTTTTTCCCCAATTTTTTGCTTCACTTCTGATTTTAGTTACATTGCTTTTGTTTGTACAAAAACTTTTTAATTTGAGGTAGTCAAAATTATTTATTTTATATTTTGTGATTCTTTCTGTCTTGCTTGGTTTTAAAGTCTTTCCCCTCCCAAAGGTCTGACATGTATACTATTCTGTGTTTACCCAATTTACTTATGGTTTCCTTCTTTATGTTTAAGTCATTCATCCATTTTGAATTTATCTTGGTGTAAGGTGTGAGGTGTTGATCTATTCCTAGTCTCTCCCACACTGTCTTCCAATTTTCCCAGCAGTTTTTATCCAATAGTGGATTTTTGTTCCAAAAGCTGGGATCTTTGTGTTTATCATATACTGTCTTGCTGAGGTCACTTACCCCCAGTCTATTCCACTGATCCTCCTGTCTGTCTCTTAGCCAGTACCAAAATGTTTTGATGACTGCTTCTTTGTAATATAGTTTGAGGTCTGGGACTGCAAGGCCACCATCATTTGTGTTTTTTTTTTTCATTATTTCCCTGGATATCCTTGATCCATTGTTGTTCCAAATGAACTTTGTTATGGTTTTTTTCTAAATCAGTAAAGAAATTTTTTGGGAGTTTCATGGGTATGGCACTAAATAGATAGATAAGTTTGGGTAGGATGGTCATTTTTACTATATTGGCTCATCCTACCCATGAGCAATTAATGTTTTTCCAATTGCTCATCTAGTTTTAGTTGTATGGAGAGTGTTTTGTAGTTGTGTTCATATAGTTCCTGTGTTTTTCTTGGGAGATAGATTCCTAGGTATTTTATTTTGTCTAAGGTGATTTTGAATGGGATTTCTCTTTCTAGATTTTGCTGCTGAGCTGTGTGGGAGATGTATAGAAATGCTGATGACTTATGCGGGTTTATTTTGTATCTTGCAACTTTGCTAAAGTTGTTGATTATTTCAATTAGCTTTTTGGTTGAATCTCTAGGATTCTTTAAGTAGACCATCATGTCATCTGCAAAGAGCGATAGATTAGTCTCCTCCTTGCCTATTTTGATGCTTTCAATTTCTTTTTCTTCTCTAATTGCTACTGCTAGTGTTTCTAGTAAAATGTCAAATAGTAGAGGTGATAATAGGCATCCTTGTTTCACTCCTGATCTTATTGGGAATGCATCTAGTTTATCCCCATTGCAGATGATATTAGCTGATGGTTTTAGATATATACTGTTTATTATTTTTAGGAATGACCCTTCTATTCCTATGCTTTCTGGTGTTTTTAATAGGAATGGGTGTTGTATTTTATCAAAGGCTTTTTCTGCGTCTATTGAGATAATCATGTGGTTCTTGCTGGTTTGCTTGTTGATGTGGTCAATTATGTGGATGGTTTTCCTAATATTGAGCCAGACCTCCATCCCTGGTTTAAATCCTACTTGATCATGGTGGATGACCCTTCTGATCCCCTGCTGGAGTCTTTTTGCTAGTATCCTATTTAAGATTTTTGCATCTATATTCATCAGGGAGATTGGTCTATAATTTTCTTTCTCTGTTTTTGACCTGCCTGGTTTTGCAATCAGTACCATGTTTGTGTCATAAAAGGAGTTTGGTAGAACTCCCTCTTTGCTTATTATGTCAAATAGTTTGTATAGTATTGGGATTAAATGTTCTCTCAATGTTTGATAGAATTCACTTGTGAATCCATTGGGCCCTGGGGATTTTTTCTTAGGGAGTTCTTTGATGGCCTGTTGGATTTCATTTTCTTATATGGGATTATTTAAGAATTCTATTTCTTCTGTTAATCTAGGCAGTTTGTATTTTTGTATTATGCTTGATATTGCCTAGATTGGTGTATTTATTGCCATATAATTGGGCAAAGTAATTTTTAATGATTACCTTGATTTCCTCTTCATTGGAGGTGATGTCCCCCTGTTCATTTTTGATGCTGTTAATTTGCTTTTCTCCTTTCCTTTTTTAAAATTAGGTTGACCAGTTCTTTGTCTATTTTGTTTGTTTTTACAAAGTACCAGCTTCTAGTCTTATTTATTAAATCAATAGTTCTATCACTTTCTATTTTATTGATTTCTCCCTTAATTTTTAGGATGTCTAGTTTGATTTTCTTTTGGGGGGGATTAATTTGTTAGCTTTTGAGTTTTTTTATTTGTATTTCCAATTCATTGATCTCTGCTCTCCCTAGTTTCTTAATATATGCACTCAGGGATATGAATTTACCTCTGATTACTGCTATGGTTGCATACCAAAAGATTTGAAAGGATGTATCACCATTGTCATTTTCCTGAATGAAATTATTATTTTTTTCTGTGATTTCATCTCTAACTAAATGATTTTGGAGTAACATATGGTTTAATTTCCAATTAATTTTTGATTTGGTTTTCCACATGTCATTACTGATCATTATTTTTATTGCCTTGTGATCTGAAAAGGCTGCATTTATTATTTCTGCTATTCTGCATTTGTATGCCATGTTTCTGTGACCTAGTGTATGGTCAATCTTTGTGAATGTGCCATGTGGTGCTGAGAAGGTGTATTCCTTTTTGTCCCCATTTATTTTTCTCCATATGTGTATTAACTCTAATTTTTCTAAGATTTCATTCACTTCTTTTACATCTTTCTTATTTATTCTTTGATTTGATTTATCTAAATTTGATGATGGTTGGTTCAAATCTCACACTAATATGGTTTTGCTGTCTATTTCTTCCTTCCCTTCTCCTAGTTTCTCCATTAGAAATTTTGGTGCTATATTATTTGGTGCATACATGTTGATTAGTGATATTTCCTCATTATCTAAAGTCCCTTTTAACAGAATGTAATTACCTTCCCTATCCCTTATAATCAGCTCTATTTTTGCTTTGCAACTCCTGACCTTGTGGGTGTCTACCTGCCTCATTTGTGTTTCTTGAATACATCATATGTTAGGGTTTTAGATTCTAACCCATTCTGCTATTCGTCTACATTTTATGGGTGAGTTCATCTGATTCACATTCAAAGTTATGATTGTCACTTGTGGATTCCCTGGCATTTTGATATCCTTCTATAATTCTAACCTTTCTTCTTTACCTCTAAACTTTTAATCCAGTGATTTACTTTAAATCAGTCCACTTTGTCCCCTCACTTGATAGGTTTCTCTTTCTAGCCCCTCCATTTTAGATTCCCTCCCCCTCCCCCCTCTCCTTCCCTCCGTTTTTGTGTTCCCTCCCCACCACCTACCTTGGTTTTCTCTTCTCCCTATCCTTGTTGGGTAAGGTAGAATTCAAGATCCCAATGGATCTGGATGTTTTTCCCTCTCTGAGTTGATTTTCCTGAGGGTAAGGTTTAAGTTAAAACTCTCTTCCTCTCCTTCTGATAGGAGTTTTCTTCCCTTTCTTTTCACATGTGAATCTTTGTTTGAGAAAAAATTATTCTATTTGACTTTTCTTTTCCCCCTATTTACACAGTACATTTTCTATATATTAATATATATAGATTGGGGGGGCAGCTGGGTAGCTCAGTGGATTAAGAGTCAGCCCTAGAGACAGGAGGTCCTAGGTTCAAATCTGGCCTCAGACACTTCCTAGCTGTGTGACCCTGGGCAAGTCACTTGACCCCCATTGCCTAGCCCTTACCACTCTTCTGCCTTGGAGCCAATACACAGTATTGACTCCAAGATGGAAGGTAAGGGTTTAAAATATATATATATATATATATATATATATATATATATATATATATATATATATATATATATATATATATAAATGTAGTACTTATAGAAGAGGGTTTGAATAAAAGAAAAGATAACAATTTTCTCCTTTTCCCTTCCCTTCATATTTACCTTTTCAGGTATTCCTTGCTCTTTGTTTTTTGGTATTGAACTTTCCACAGAGCTCTGGTCTTTTCTTTTCAAAAACTTGGAAATTTTCTATTTTGTTGAATGCCCATACGTTCCCTTGGAAGTATATAGTCAGTTTTGCTGGATAGCTGATGCTTGGTTGAAGGCCCAGCTCTCTTGCCTTTCTGAAAATCATGTTCCATGCCTTACAATCATTCAGAGTGGAACTTGCAATGGCTTGTGTGACCCTGATTGGCATTCCTTTATATCTAAATTGTCTTTTCCTGGCTTCTTGTAGGATTTTTTGTTTTGCTTGAAAGCTTTGGAATTTAGCAATTACATTGCTGGGAGTTGTCTTTTGGGGATTTAGTGTAGAGGGTGTTCTGTGACCTCTGTCAGTGGCTGTATTGCCCACTTGTTCTAGAATCTCTGGGCAATTTTCTTTGATTATATCTTGTTTTATGATGTCAAATTTGTTGTTTATTTCTGGCTTTTCTGAAAGTCCAATTATTCTTAAATTATCTCTTCTTCCTCTATTTTCCAAGTCTGTCACCTTATCAGTGAGATATTTTATTTTCTCTTCTTAATTTCTTTATCTTTTGGCTTTGCTTTATTGATTCTTGCTCTTTTACCTGCTTGTTGTCTTCTAGTTGCCTAATTCTGACCTTCAAAGCCTGGTTTTCCTTTTCAGTTTGGTCAAACTGGTTTTGTAGATGTGTGAAATTCTTTTGCATTCATTCCCACTTTTCCTGCCAGACGGCTTCCATCTTTTTGGTCATTCCCGATTCAAATTCTTCCTGATTTTGTGGAGAGTTTCCATTTCCTTTGGAAGGTTTCAGAGGATTTGCTTGTGTTTCCTCTTCTATCTCCTCTGTATTTTTTATTTTTACTCCATAAAATGTGTCCAAAGTTGCCCCCTTCTTCTTGTTTTTCTTGTTGTTTTGAGGATTTTCTGTGCTGTTTTCCATCTCTATCTGAGTGAGGCGGGCTGGCTCTTCTTTGATCTGTCTGGTGTTCAGTGGCTTTAACACCAGGCAAATTGTCTGTCTTCCCTAGGAAGCCAGGAATTGCTGGTGTTTAGGTGTTTCAGTGTTACTGCCCTCCTCAGTTCCTTCCCAATGCTTCTCCATTGCCTTACTTCTACACTCTGAACCTGGCTTGGCCCTCTCCATGAGGTGTTTCACTGCCTTTGCCTGCCAGCCGAGGCTGCACTCTGAGGGGTAGGGGCTGTGGCTTCCTTAAGCTCAGAGGACTGGTGATAGGATTAACTTCACCTGGGTTGGAGTGTGTCTTCCCTGAGGCAGGGACCTTCTGTGAGGTGAGACTCAGACGGAAGAATCCAGCCAGGGGGCTATAGGCTCCCTCCCATCTTTCTCTGTTTCCCTGCTGTCTGTGTTGTGTGCCCCTGCATCTGGGTCAGGTTGTTTTCAGGGTGTGGCCTTCAGAATAGTCAGCCCTGGGGCCCTTTTGCTGGCTCTGAGCTTCCAGCTGTTGCCTCGGATTCAGAGCTCTGGGTTGGGGGGATGGGTCTTGGGACCTTCCTTCTGCCTACCCCTTAGTTCCTAGTGATCTCAGATTCTGGCTTTTGGGGGGTCGTATCTTTTGATCCAGGTCCAGGTCCAGGAGAAGGAGGGTTCCAGGGATCTATTCTGTTGTTTGTTTTGAATTTCGGTGCCCTAGGAGCATTCAATTTGAGATCTGTAAGGAAGGGTTTCTGGAGGTCTGAATTTTAGCTTTCTCTAAGCCACCATCTTGACTGGAAGTCTGATGAGCTTCTATGACAATATGAAAAGACTTGAACCTAGTGTGAGACTTGAGGCTGCAGTGCTTGACATATGTTAAAATGCAGGACTCCTTGAACCATACTCCTTGGGAAATAATTTCTATCAAAGTACCTAAAAATTGGCTGTTCTGGCTCTCCTATCCCCAAGAAATGATGAAAAATCAGACCAGGGAATGACACTTCACTTTTATACAAAAAATCTAGTCCTTTTTTCTCTTTTATAGCATGGCAACTTCCTATAGTCTTAACTATAATGGGTAAATACAATATTACTGCATTTTTTCCTAAAGATTTGTGTAACAGAAATTTACTTTAATTGGATGCAAATATAAGGGTTTGTTATAAATTTATTCTTGTTTTATTCAGAAATTTTATATACATAACATAGCATGAATAACAACATAAACACATAGACACAAATCATAAACATGGTTAGGTTACATTGATTCAATAGTTGAATGAGTGAAACAATGTATAGCTACTAACAATGTTATAATTAGTTACTAACAAAAATAGTTACTTAGTATAATAATAGGTGAGATAAGTTTTAAGAAATTTTATTAAGATGGGGTTGCAGATAGATATTTTAAAGTTTAAGTTTGATAAGATAAAGTAAGATACTGAACTACACTACAAAATACTTTGCAACATAAACAGCAACATGCATTACATAGCACCGATGACATATAACATCACATATCACAATAAATGTAAATACATATGTAAATATATGTAAATAATGTGTATTGTAGTTAGGACTGTAAAATTAATCGTACTATAGCACATGTATATATGTAACATGCATGTCAACATGAAATATATATATATATATATATATATATATATATATAGGTATAGCATGTATATTAAATGTGTGTATGTGTGAATATCATGTAAATATATATATTTATTAAGTTCTTAACATATAATATGTTTATGTTTAAATTTCATCTGTTGTTAAATGTATTTTACATATGTAGTTTGCTGGTTTGGCTTATTTTTTAAAAACTTATGCAATGTTGTGTTTATTGTATTTTTTTCAAAATTTTGTATAAGTTTGCTGTTTATGCATTGCAATAGTAGTAGAATTTTCTGATTTAGTTGGTAAGAGTAGTATTTTATGATTTTGATGTTTTGCATGAATTTGTGTTTGTATTTTGATTTTGATGTTATTTGCTTGTTTTGCTTTTGCATATGTTTGATCTATATTTTGAACTTTGTACTTGTTCATTGTAAACTTCCCTTTTTCCTTTCCTTGATTAAAATCTCTAGAATAGGATAGTATTAGATAGGATAAGATAGTTGAGTGTAGGTTCTTTATTATTTTGGGTAGAAATTGTAGGTTATAGAAAATTTAAATATGTTAGTGCACAAATGTCAAAATTGTGTTTTCAGCATGATTTCAGCTTTGTGCAAAGAGGGGATTGTAGTAAAGGATTTAATCAGAGCAAGCTGAATGCAAAAGTTGCTGCAAACCAACATTCCACTCAGAACTCCCATGAACTGGGACTGAATACAGAGGCAGTTGCTGGAGATAGTTGGTGGAACCTGAAGGAGGGAGAAGCAGCTTTTCTCCGGCAGTCAGGAGAACCCAGAGAGTATCTGTATGGAATTTCTGGAATGAACCCAGTAAGTCAGTGAACCCTTCTTCTTTGTTTTCTTGAAATTTCTGCCTGTTTCTACTGTTGCTGCTACAGAGAAGTGGATTTCAGCTATTGTTGATGACATCTTTCTGGCACTGCAGTTTGAATCCTGTGTTGTGAGATTCTTTTAGCCCTTTTGTCCTTGCCCCTACCAATCCCTCCCTAATTTTAATTAATATACAAATTAGTTATTTTAGAATAATTATAGAAAGTTTTAGGGTTTTAAATATCTGTTATGAGTTAGAAGTAGGTATTTCCCTGATCCCTTTCCCTTCTCCATTTAGCTAATTAAACCTTTTAATTATATATATGGTTTGAATACCTTCTTTTATCCCACATAGAAGATTAGGAATATTTTAATTTTGTTATTTCCATATTTGTATGTGTTAAGACTCTCAAAAATAATAGTGCAAAATCAAGGCATAATGCAGTTTTTAAATGTGAGATATTATAATTATATTTCAACAATTGAAACAAAAGTCCTTCTTGATTTCATTTTCCCCAAATTATAAATTGATATATTTTCCATGTTTATTTAAAATCAATTATTATCTTCATCTAAAGAAAGGGAGATATTTATATATTGCTTCAAAGAACAAGTCACTATGAAATGTAGACAGTATGAACAATTCATTCTTGGTATTTTTAACTTTCATCACAACAAGTAATATTTTAAAAATTAAACTTTATTATGTAATTAATTCTCCTTAAAATGAACCTTTCCATGAAAATGAATATCCTTATCAGGGCCTTTGATTCAGGGACAATTTTTTTCATGGAAAATTCACAAACAGAGTTGTATTAAACATTGAGGTTTTATTCATTGTATTTTAAATTTTTATATTGCAAAAAGGTAACACTTATTTTTTTTCTTGTAATGTGTATTATTGTAGAGTGATCGATGCTATTTGGTTCATCCTAACTTCCATTAGTTATTGAATATTGTTATAAATTTTTTTTAAATGAAGGAATGGATATCTGTGGTGTGCTAAGAGACTCTTGCCATCTGAAGAGTGAGGTGAACCATTCCATTGTAAAACTATTTCTTAGAATAAATGATCAGTAGTCATGAGAAAATCCAGGAGATTTAGTAAGGAAATTTATCCTTTACTATCAATGCTACGTTGTATAGTTAAATGAGTTAAATCTAGATACTATGAAAATATCAATGTAATTAACTAATTATTCTAAATCTTCATTGATAACTTGGTATACTTCACATAGGCCCATGAATTATGTAATAAATTTTGATAAATTATTTATGTCAATAAGACCCCAAGTCCCAAATTTTTGCCAAGATGTCAGATGACCTACATTTGGCATGGTTCATTGGAATCACAACAGGTTCTTAAACCTAGGATCTAATTGAAATGCGGCATTGGACACTATCTATCTGTGATGTTGAGTATGTTGCTTAAATTCCTTGGTCCTATTTTTCTAAATCCAATGGAATAATTTAGTTGACTAAATGTATGTTTTTCCTACATCATAATTTAGCCTTATCTAATTTTTTTAAATTATTTACCTTTTATTCACATTACCTTAATTTCCCAAAATGTTCTAACTTTTTTCCTTCAGAGAGAACATATAATGAAATAAAATGTAAGAAATACAATTCTTACCAAAATAATAATATTTAGCCAACCAATGTGGCCAACAAAAATGATGTCTTACCAAAATGTGCTAACCAAATATTAATCTTGTATGAGAACATATGCTATGTTTAATTTCCATAAACTTCTACTTCAACAAATAAGGGAGAAGAATTTATTTGCTTAGCTCTTCTTTGGGGGCCAAATTTATCCACTGAATTTAGCATTCCATTTCAATTTTATTTTTGTTGTTTCTGTTTATATTGCTGTCATCTTTGTGCATATTATTTTTCCTGATTCTTCTTACTTCACTTCTGAAAATGTATTATCTGAAATAGAAAAGTCTGAGACTCAAAGTTTCCAATTCATAATGATTGATATGCAAGGTCAGTAAATTGCTAATGAACCAGATCATCTTTTTCTTCACTTGACCAGGGTGCTTTTTTAAATCATTATTGTCACCCTTCAGAGTGTGGACATGGTGAGGGCATAATGGAGAAGTTTCAAGATGAAACAATTATTAGAGTTAATATTTCATTGGATGAAGTTGATATCAATCCATCTGAACTTTGAGAATACTTAGATATTGGTCTCTTATGGAGAGTTCAATATGGAACTATGTTAACTGACTTCAAATAGAGACTTGTGGTTTCTGATGGAGTTGTGCTTATGGGACATCAAGTTGCTAAAGTTTGTGACATATTTTTCAGCTTTCATAAAAAAGAATTAAAATTTTATGACTTCTAATAATTCCAATATTATTATTCGTAGAAAAACATATTTCTTATTCTAATTTATGTTACTAAATTCACTAAATACTTAAGCAAGTTAGATTTAAGGAAATATCTGTGATGGTTTGACTTAGCGGTAAGAGTAGGGCCAGTTCTACTTGAAGGGAGATTTAACACATTAGTAACACTAAAATAAATCAATAAATATTAACTGATTTAAAGATCATTCTTTTCACATTCTTTTCACACACAATATATATATTCATATATATGTATATATACATATATATAACATAAAATTATGTATTATGTATTTTTCATTCTTTTCTTCCTTCTTCATTTTCACTAATTCCTACGATAACAATAGTATTCTACTACATTTTTGTAGCTATCTTTAATCAAGGAGCATTTGCTTTGTTTCCATTCTTTTTTGCTCCAATTTATTTGTAGCTACAATTATTGGTACTACAAATATTTTGGGTTTATTTAGGTCTTTTCATTCTTTATTTGACCCTCTTAGGGCATATATCAAAGCAGTAGAATCTCTACCTTTAAGGGTATGTGCATTTTAGTCAAAATTTATCATAACTCCAAATTGCTTTCCAGAATTATTGGACCAAATTGCAGATCCCTTAGCAATATATCAGTGAGTTCCCTGTCTTTTGCTCTTTTACCAATATTTTGGCTATGTGGCATTTGAGTTGCTTGGATTTATATTCTTTCATATGTTTGAAATCCTTTTGAGAATTTTTTGTTCATGTCTCATAATCATATATATTTTTTTATAAAATTGATTTTTGTTGTGGATGAGTGACTTTCATACAGGTGGTTGTCTGAAACAGTAGTTGAACCCATGTCCTCAAACTATTTATCGAGAATTCTTTCCATTGTTCTACACTCTAGTTAGTTATCTTTAAGTCAATCAGCTAGAAAAATACTATCAAAATTTTAAGTCTGTCTTTCAAAATGAAATTTCTTTGCAACTTCTCTTGAATTTCTGCATTTTCCTATTGTTTTAGGAATAATTTTTGGACCTATGATTTCATTAGTATAGGTAATTCTTTTTTTTTTCAATTAGAGAATCTCAAAGAATGCTTATTTATTATGTCTAAGATTTCATTCACCTCTTTTACCTCTTTCTTATTTATTTTTTGGTTTGATTTATCTAAATTTGATAGTGGTTGGTTCAAGTCTCCCACTAATATGGTTTTACTGTCTATTTCTTCCTTCAATTCTCCTAGTTTCTCTATTAAAAATTTGGATGCTATACCATTTGGTGCATACATGTTGATTAGTGATATTTCCTCATTGTCTATACTTCCTTTTAGCAGAATATATTTACCTTCCCTATCCCTTTTGATCAGGTCTATTTGTACTTTGGCTTTGTCAGATATCATGATTGCAACTCCTGCCTTCTTTCTATCGGTTGAGGCCCAAAAGGTCTTACTCCAACCTTTAATTCTAACCTTGTGAGTGTCAACCCATCTCATATGTGTTTCTTGAAGACAACATATGGTAGGGTTTTGGGTTCTAATCCAATCTGCTATTTGTCTGCGTTTTATGGGTGAGTTCATCCCATTCACATTCAAAGTTATGATTGTTATTTGTGGATTTGCTGGCATTTTGATATCTTCCCCTAGTTCTGACCTTTCTTCTTTAGCTTTCTTCTTTTGAACCAGTGAGAAAGTGTCAATCCCCCTAGTCCCCTCCCTTGAGATGCTTCCCTTTCTAGCCCCTCCCTTTTTATGCTCCCTCCCCCTCCCCCCTCTCCTTCCCTCCCTTTTTGTACTCCCTCCCCCCTCCCCCTCCTTGATTTTCCTTTCTTTCTTGCCCTAATGGATAAGATAGAATTCAGGATCCCACTGGATCTAGATGTTCTTCCCTCTCAGATTTGATTTCACTGAGAGTAAGGTTTAAGTAATTCCACTTCACGCTCTCTTCCTCTCCTTCTCATATGAGAGTTCTTCCCCTCCCCTTCCCATGTGTATCTTTATATGGGAAAGATTATTCTATTGATTCCCCCCCTATTTCTTGAAGTTAATCTTAGTATTATCGCGGTTCCCCCCTCCCTTTTCCTTTCTTTGCCCCAACTTTCCCCAAATCTTCTTAATGCCCCAATCTTTCCCTATGCATGTTTCTTCTAACTACTCTTATGATGATACAATTTATGAGAGTTACACAAAACATTTTCCCCACATATTAATATATATAATTTGATGTAAATGTAGTCCTTATAGAAGAGAGTTTGACTTAAATAAAAAGATAAGATTTATTTCCTTTTCCCTTTCTTTCATATTTACCTTTTCATGTTTCTCTTGCTTTCTGTGCTTGGATATCGAACTTTCCACAGAGCTCTGGCCTTTTCTTAGCAAATGCTTGGAAATCTTCTATTTTGTTGAATGCCCATACTTTCCCCTGGAAGTATATAGTCAGTTTTGCTGGGTAGTTGATTCTTGGTTGGAGACCCAGCTCTCTTGCCTTTCTAAATATCGTGTTCCATGCTTTGCGGTCTCTTAGTGTGTTAGCCGCTAAGTTGTGTGTGATCCTTATGGGAGCCCCCTTATATCTGAAGCTCTTCTTCTTGGCTTCTTGTAGGATTTTCTCCTTTACTTGGAAGCTCTTGAATTTGGCAATTACATTCCTAGGCGTTGTCTTTTGGGGATTTAGTATAGAAGGTGTTCTATGAATCCTTTCTATTTCTATTTTGCCCCCTTGCTCCAGAACGTGGGGGCAATTTTCTTTTATAATCTCCTCTAGAATAATATCCAGTTTGTTGTTTACCTCTGGTTTTTCTGGGAGACCGATAATACGGAGATTTTCTCGTCTTCCTCTGTTCTCCAGGTCTGTGACCTTCTCAATGAGATATTTTATGTTTTCTTCCAATTCATTAATTATTTGGGTTTGCTTTATTGATTCTTGCTGTTTTATCATCTCGATTTCTTCGAGGTGCTTAATTCTGGTCGTTAGGGACTGGTTTTGCTTTTCAGCCTTGTCTGCCCTTCTATTGGATGCTTCAAGTTCTTTTTCCAATTGAGCATTCTTATCTGTCAGACAGCTGATCTCTTTCTCCCATTTTTCTTTCCAGGTTTCCATCTTTTGGATAAGTTCCAGTTTGAGATCTTCCAGAGCTTGTTGATAGTTTCCATTTTGGGAGGCGTGTTCTGAATTTTTTTGGATTTCCTCCTCATTCTCCTCTTTTCCTTGGGTACTTCCACCATAAAAGTTTTCAATAGTCACTTTTTTCCCTTTCTTCCTGGAGGCTTGATTTTGGGCCATGTGAGCCATCCCTTTGGTGATTTTATTCCCCTTTCCTTTTTGGTCTGGGGTCTGGGTTATATGAGCGGTTTTTCTGTGAATTTAGGTTGCTTCAGACTAGTTCTTCCCAGACTCCGAGGTTTCATAGAACGCTGGGTCCCTGATCACAGCCACACTGCCCAGGTGTTCAGCTCCGCCCAGATAATCAGCTCTTGGTCCGCTGTGTTCAGCGCAGCCCGCCCCAAGTACAGTTCCGCTGGATTCTCCAGTGAAAGCACCCTGAGACGTTTTTTCCTGGCAGTCCCCAGATCCCAAGGACCCTGGAGTGCCCCCCCCCCCAGACAGAGACGCTCCCCACTCACTCGCTGTCCCGGTGAGCGCTCAGGTAGCTCACTCTGGTTTAGTGGGGGAGGTGGGGTGGGGGAAGGGTGGCTCAGTTCACTTTTCTGTGCAAGCTTTTCCTTCTTATTTTAGTGTGGAAATGTTCAAGCCCCACGTACCTTTGCCTCTGTGGGGTACTGGGGAGTCCTTCTGTTCCTCCAAAGGTGATTTTATGCTCCTTTGATGTAGTCTATTTCATTCAGTGCCGGGGAGAGGAAGCGTGTGGCGTCTAGATTGCAGCCATGATTACCCAGAAGTCTTATTTATTATGTCTAAAATCTTCCACATCAGATAGATTTTTTATTCTTTAATCCTTCCTATTAGTTTTTTTTTTTTAATTTTATTTGGTCATTTCCAAACATTATTCATTTGGAAACAAAGATCATTTTCTTTTCTTCCCTCCCCCCTCCCACCACCTCTCCCATAGCCCACATGGGATTCCACTGGGTATCACATTTATTCTTGATTCAAACCCATTTCCATGTTGTTGGTATTTGCATTAGAGTGTTCATTTAGAGTCTCTCCTCAGTCATATCCCCTCCACCCCTGTATTCAAGCAGTTGCTTTTCATCAGTGTTTTTACTCCCACAGTTTATCCTCTGCTGGTGGATAGTGTTTTTTAGATCCCTACAGATTGTTCAGGGACATTGCATCGCCACTAATGGAGAAGTCCATTACCTTCGATTGTACCATATTTTATCAGTTTCTGTGTACAATGTTATCCTGGTTCTGCTTCTTTCCCTCTGCATCACTTCCTGGAGGTTGTTCCAGGCTATATGGAATTCCTCCACTTTATTATTCCTTTTAGCACAATAGTATTCCATCACCAACATATACCACAATTTGTTTAGCCATTCCCCAATTGAAGGGCATCCCCTCATTTTTCAATTTTTGGCCACCACAAAGAGTGCAGCTATGAATATTCTTGTACAAGTCTTTTTCCTTATTATCTCTTTGGGGTACAAGCCCAGCAGTGCTATGGCTGGATCAAAGGGCAGACAGTATTTTATCGCCCTTTGGGCATAGTTCCAAATTGCCATCCAGAATGGTTGGATCAATTCACAACTCCACCAACAATGAATTAGTGTCCCAACTTTGCCACATCCCCTCCAGCATTCATTAATTTCCGTAGCTGTTATGTTAGCCAATCTACTAGGTGTGAGATGATACCTCAAAGTTGTTTTCATTTGCAGCTCTCTGATAATAAGAGATGTAGAGCACTTTTTCATGTGCTTATTAATAGTTTTGATTTCTTTGGCTGAGAACTGCTTGTTCATGTCCCTTGCCCATTTATCAGGGGGGGAATGGCTTGATTTTTTCTACAATTGATTTAGCTCTTTGTAAATTTGAGTAATTAAGCCTTTGTCAGAGGTTTTTATGAAGATGGTTTCCCAATTTGTTGCTACCCTTCTGATTTTAGTTACATTGGTTTTGTTTATACAAAACCTTTTTAATTTGATGTAGTCAAAATTATTCATTTTACATTTTGTGAATCTTTCTAAGTCTTGCTTGGTTTTAAAATCTTTCCCTTCTCATAGGTCTGACATGTATACTAATCTGTGCTCATCTAATTTACTTATAGTTTCTTTTTTATGTTCAAGTCATGAGGTGTTGATTCAAACCTAATCTCTCCCAAACTGTCTTCCAATTTTCCCAGCAGTTTTTAACAAATAATGGATTTTTGTCCCAAAAGTAGGGGTCTTTGGGTTTGTCATAAACTGTCTTGCTGAGATCATTTACGCCAAGTCTATTCCACTGATCCTCCTTTCTGTCTTAGCCAGTACCAAATTGTTTTGATAACCACTGAGTTAGAGTATAGTTTGAGATCTGGGACTGCAAGTCCTCCTTCCTTTGCATTTTTTTTTCATGATTTCCTTGGATATCCTTGATCTTTGGTTCTTCCAAATGAACTTTGTCATGTTTTTTTCTAAATCAGTAAAGAAGTTTTTTGGTAGTTCAATGGGTATGGCACTAAATAAGTAAATTAATTTGGGTAAGATTGTCATTTTTATTATGTTAGCTCATCCTACCCATGAACAATCAATGTTTTTTTCCAATTGTTTAGATCTAGTTTTAGCTGTGTGGAAAGTGTTTTGTAGTTGTATTCATATAGTTCCTGTGCTTGTCTCGGCAGACAGATTTCTAAGTATTTTATATTGTCTAGGGTGATTTTCAATGGAATTTCTCTCTCTATTTCTTGCTGCTGAGATGTGTTGGAAATATATAGAAATGCTGATGACTTATGTGGGTTTATTTTGTATCCTGCAACTTTGCTAAAGTTGTTGATTATTTCGAGTAACTTTTTGGTTGATTCGCTAGGATTCCTTAAGTAAACCATCATATCATCTGCAAAGAGTGATAACTTGGTCTCCTCATTGCCAATTTTAATACCTTCAATTTCTTTTTCTTCTCTAATTGTTACTGCTAGTGTTTCTAGTACAATGTCAAATAGTAGAGGTGATAATGGGCATCCTTGTTTTACTCCTGATCTTATTGGAAAGGCTTCTATTTTATCCCCATTGCAGATGATGTTTGCTGATGGTTATAGATATATACTGTTTATTATTTTTAGGAAAGGCCCTTCTATTCCTATACTTTCTAGTGTTTTCAATAGGAATGGGTGTTGTATTTTATCAGAGGCTTTTTCTGCATCTATTGAGATAATCATGTGATTTTTGTTAGTTTGCTTGTTAATATGGTCAATTATGTGGATGGTTTTCCTAATGTTAAACCATCCTTGCATTCCTGGTATGAATCCTGCCAGGTCATAGTGGATGACCCTTGTGATGAATTGCTGGAGTCTTTTTGCTAGTATCCTATTTAAGATTTTTGCATCTATATTCATTAGGGAGATGGGTCTATAGTTTTCTTTCTCTGTTTTTGACCTTCCTGGCTTTGGGATCAGTAGCATGTTTGTGTCATAGAATGAATTTGGTAGAATTTCTTCTTGGCCTATTCTGTCAAATAGTTTGTTTAATATTGGGATTAGTTGTTCTTTGATGATTGATAGAATTCATTTTTAGGGAGTTCTTTGATGGCTTGTTCAATTTCTTTTTCTGAAATGGGTTGTTAAGGTAATGTATTTCTTCCTCTTTTAGTCTAGGCAATTTATATTTTTGTAAGTAATCATCCATATCACCTAGATTGCCATATTTGTTGCCATATAATTGGGCATAGTAGTTTTTAATGATTGCCTTAATTTTCTCTTCATTAGAGGTGAGATCTCCTTTTACATCTTGGATACTGTTAATTTGGTTAATTTCTTTCCTTTTTTTAATTAGACTGACTAGTACTTTCTCTATTTTATTTGTTTTTTTAAAGTACCAGCTTCTAGTCTTATTTATTAAATCAATAGTTTTTTGACTTTCAATTTTATTAATTTCTCCTTTGAGTTTTAGAATCTCTAATTTATTCTTCATCTGAGGATTTTTAATTTGTTCACTTTCTAATTTTTTAATGCCCAATTCATTGATCTCTGCCCTTCTTAATTTGTTAATATATGAACTCAAGGATATAAATTTCTCCCTGAGTACTGCTTTGGCTGCATCCCATAGGTTTTGAAAGGATGTCTCATCATTGTCCTTTTCTTCAATGAAGATATTAATTGTTTCTATGATTTGTTCTTTAACTAACTTGTTTTGGAGAATCGTATTGTTTAATTTCCAATTAATTTTTGATTTACCTCTCCATGTTCCCTTACTAATTATTATTTTCATTGCATTGTGATCTGAGAAAGTTGCATTTATTATTTCTGCTCTTTTGCACTTGTTTGCAATGTTTTTATGCCCTAATACATGGTCAATTTTTGTGAGTGTACTATGTGCTGCAGAAAAGAAGGTATATTCCTTTTTGTCCCTATTTATTTTTCTCCACATGTCCACAAACTAATTTTTCTAAAATTTCATTCACTTCTCTTACTTCTTTCTTATTTATTTTTTGGTTTGATTTATCTAGTTCAGATAGAGGAAGGTTCAGATCTCCCACTAGTATAGTTTTTCTATCTATTTTGCCCTTGAGTTCCTCTAGTTTCTCCTTTAGAAATTTGGATGCTATGCCATTTGGTGCATACATGTTGAGTACAGAGATTTCCTCACTGTCTATACTGCTTTTTATCAGGATGTAATTACCATCCTTATATCTTTTAACTAGATTTATTTTTACTTTGGCTTTGTCGGATATCATGATTGGGACTCCTGCCTTCTTTTTATCATTTGATGCACAATAGATTGACTCCACCCTCTTACTTTTACCCTATGTGTGTCTACCTTTCTCATATGTGTTTCTTGTAGATAGAATATGGTAGGGTTTTGGACTCTAATCCACTCTGCTCTTCACTTGCGTTTTATGGGTGAGTTCATTCCATTCACATTCAGAGTTATGATTACTAGCTGTGTATTTCCCTGCATTTTGATTTCTGCTCCTTTTCCTGCCTTTTCTTCTTTCAATATTTCCTTCTACACAAATGTTTGCTTTTGAATAGTCCCCCTTGTTTCCACCCTTATTTTACTTCCCTTTCTACCCCCTCCCTATTTAACCCCCCCTTATTTTCCCTATAGTCTTTCTAAAATTAACCCCCCGCTCCCTCCCTCTTTTGTATTGCTTCTCTTCCCACCAGACCGTTTGTTAACCCTCTACTCCCCTATAGGGTGCAAATCTATTCTCTGCCCCCAATGGATTGGATTGTTTTTCCCTCTTTGAGTCACTTTCAAATAACGTGAAAGTTGAGTATTTCCTTCTCCAACTTCTTTACCCTTCCAGTGTATTGGTATTCTCCCCCCTCCCACCATGAACTTCTTTATGACATATAAATTTACCCCCATTTGTTTCTTTTCCATTTATTTTAGTTATAACTTCTTTTCTTTTTTAGTTCTAGTCATGTATATATATATATATATATGTGTGTGTGTATATATATATATACATACATACACATGTATATGTATTTTTGCATGCATATATCTATATAGTTATTTATGTCTTGTCCTTTCATCCTATACAGTTTGTTGCTGTTCCCTCTAAGTATACTTCTTTTTGCTGCCCAGGTAATAACAACAGTTTTTAAGAGTTACCAATGACCTCTTTTCTTATAGGGATACATATCATTTTCACTTATTGAGTCTCTTAAATTTTTTTTGTTTGTTTTTCTTTTTTCCCCTCTTTTTTAATTACCTTTTGATGATTCTCTTGAGTTCTGTGCTTGGACATCAAATTTTCTATTCAGGTCTGGTCTTTTCTTTACGAATTCTAGGAATTCTTGTATTTTGTTGAATGACCACACTTTCCCCTGTAAGAATATAGTCAGTTTTGCTGGGTAGTTGATTCTTGGCTGTAGACCTAGTTCCCTTGCTTTCCAGAATATCATATTCCATGCCTTTCTTTTTTTCAGTGTGGATGCAGCCAGATCTTGAGTTATCCTCACTGTGGTTCCTTGGTATCCGAATGACTTCTTCTTGGGAGCTTGTAATATCTTTTCTTTGATCTGATAGTTCTTGAATTTGGCTATAACATTCCTGGGTGTTGTTAGTTGGGATTAAGTACAGGAGGTGATCTGTGGATTCTATCAATCTCTACTTTTCCCTCTTGTTCAAGGATTTCAGGGCAGTTTTCTTTAATAATTTCCTGTAATATAATGTCCAGGCTTTTTCTTTTGTCATGGTCTTCTGGTAGGCCAATAATTCTTAAATTGTCTCTCCTGGAACGATTTTCTAAATCCTCTGTTTTGTGAATGAGATGCTTCATATTTTCCTCATTTTTTTCATTCTTTTGGTTTTGTTTTATAGAGTCCTGCTGCCTTGTGAGGTCACTGGATTCTAATTGTTGTATTCTGGTTCTTAAAGACTGGATTTCATCCTTAGTTTTTTGGTCATCCTTTTCCTTTTGGTCGGATTTTCTTTGGAGGTCATCTTTCATCTTCTTCACCTCATTTTTCATCTGCTTTGCCTCATCTCTCATCTCCTTTGCCTCATTTTCCAGCTGGTTGATTTTGGCTTTCAAGACACTATTTTCTGTTTCTAGATGACTTATCTTAGTTTTTAAGTTCTTTTCCCAATTGTCTCCAGCCTCTCTTAATTGGGTTTTGAATTGCATTTTGCGTTCTTCCAAAGCCTATATCTAATTAGCTGGGATTTCTGATTTTTCCTTTGCTGATCCCTCCCCCTCTGTTTCATTCGCTCTTTGCTCATTACTTGTGCAGAAACTGTCTATTGTAATTTCTTTCTTCTTTTTCTGTTGTTTGCTCGAGTTTACCCCTTCTTTGCTCCCTGTATTTGGCTGTGCTCTTGCTCCTTTCATTTTTTTTGTTTTGGTTTTGGGGCTGTCAGTCTCCCCTCTTGGAGATTTGTCAGATCTCTTGCTTCAGTCTCTAGGGGAGGAATGTTAGCTTCCCTGTCCTCTGGAGGCTTTTGATTGGATTGAGTTCAAGTGGGTTGGGCTGTATGTGGTATGAAGCTCTGAGGCTCTGAAGACTCCTGGAAGGCTGGGCCACCCAGGCTCTCTCCAGTTCTCACCAGCTGCTTCTCCACTGTCCGCAAGTGCCTTTGCCCGCCTCCCTAAACTCTGAGGATTTCTGATTGAATTAGGTTCAACTGGATTGATCTGGTTGTTGTGCCCCGAGGCAAAGGTGAGCTGGAGCCCTATGGAGGGACCCAGCCACAGCCCAGTCTCTCCCTGGCTTCCTCCCCACTGTTCAAGCTGGATGCTCAGAGCCCGGCGCCCCACTGATCACAAGCTAGACCCTTCAAACCAGCACCTTTGCCCGCTCAGAGGTTCCTGCTGCTGCTGGGGTCTCAGCCTTTTGGGTTGTGGGGGAGGGGTCCTGGGACCTTTGCTCTGCCTTCTCCTCAGCCCTGAGTATTCTTGGATTCTGGCTTTTGGGGGGCATATCTTTTGATTTGAGTCCAGAAGGAGTGTTCCCCGCTTCTGTCCTGTTCTTCAGCTTGGATTTCGGTGCCCTTGGAGCATTCAGTCCATATTGGTAAGGAAGGGTCTTCCATGAGGTCTGAACTTTTGCTGCTTGCTAAGCCTCAATCTTGACTCTGCCTCAGTATAGGTAATTCTTGGTGAGTCTCTTCCTCTCCCAATTCAGGTCAGTAACTTCACAGTAAGTCACAATTTTAGAGAACTATCGAAAACATTAAGTGGTTAAGTGACTTTCCCAAGGTTATATAGATAGTATATGATAAAAGCATGATCAAACCCAGGTCTTTCTGGCTATGAAGGCAAGTTATGGAAATAAAATTTATTTTAATTCTCATTATGCTTTTGATCTTGGGAAATAATTTCTCAGGGCTCTACTTGACTGGCTACAAAGTTGTTGACTGAAACCATGATGGAGAGAAGGTAGTCAAGACTCATTAGTTATGGTTCCTTAGATTCTATGGAAAGAATAGCTTTCTGGAAAACAGGGAAAATGACTGGTTAATTTGACCTACTATACAGAATGATTCCAAATGCTACAGAAAAAAAGTAATAGTTATGAATCCAGATGAGATCTAAGGTATACTCTAGTTCTATTCTTTCATTTTACAGATTAAAAAGAAAAAGGGCCAGATAAGTTAAGTGTGTTTTTATGGATCATCCAAATATGTAAAAATAAGGATTTGAACTCATGTAATTTGTGACTGTAGGTTCAGAATCCTTTCTGCTTGACCAAAATAAATCCCTGGAAAAATGATCCCATGTCACCCTCGAGTCCCAAGAATATAGTAGGTTGAATTTGTTAAGGCTAATAACTCAAATCCAATCATTTTCAGAGAATCATAATTGTTTATTCTATAGCACTTTTAAAATGCTGCTCTCCTTTCAACTATCTCTTCATTTTCATAATTACAAAAGTGGATGTTCTGTTTTGGACTACTATTTAATCATTTTGTGCTACTTTGGCTGTTACTATATGATAATTTTTGAAGAATTTATAAAATTTCCCATTACTTTTCCACTTTTTTTGGATCATTGCAAACAAAACCCATAGCTCACGTTCTTCCTGAGCAATAGGTGATAGTTCAGGTTATGATTTTGAAGTTTCACAAATGCTCAAATAAGTGGAATTCAATAGCTGGGGCATAAATAAAAAGTTGCTTTCATGATATATTTTAAATTAAAAAATTATAAATGTTTTCATAATGAATTTTACATATTAGAACACTGTTTCAATATGAAATATTTTAAATTAGAGTATGGCCTATTATGTTTTAATGTGTTTGGTTCAAAATGCAATTAAAATATGCATTAACATGATTACTATTAATAAAGTTATTTATCAGAAAATGATGATGATATATGAACAGAAGTGTTGCAATGTGAAAAATTGGAGAATAAGGCCATTATATTTTACATAATTTTTTCACTCTACATATACAAATGTAACATAGATTGAGATGATGATTCTCTCTTTAAAATCTGAGAAAATAAATTTACCACAAAAATTCATATTTGCTAGAGAGAGAAGGTACATCTAAGGTAATGTTACTTTATATCAAAGAATTTTATTTATATTATTTTCTTTTTTATTTCTACTAATATCAAAATTTTCTATACAGAAGAACAATGATGCAGTTAGTAAATCTTGTGTTTAGGCTGAATTACATGGATATATCAGACAAAAATATCATGTTAATTTTGCTAAACTATATATAGAAATTCCTGCTTTTGCGGCAAAATATTTAAGTCAAATGAACAAAAATATTAAAACTATTATTTAAAACTCCATTTTAATTTAGCTAAAGTACAATCATATTGTTTGTTAACATATGATGCATGTGGATGTTTAAGGGGAAATTCTTATGTTGGTCAATTTTTGGAGATAATGAATTGTCATAATGACTCAAATGTAATAATCCATGGTCTTTAGCTTGCTCATGTCAAAAAAAAACAAATCCTATCACCTGGTTGTCCAATTATTATTGTACCCATTTAAAGATGGGAAACTGATTCCAGAGAAGATAAATGACTTGTCTAAGGCCACACTACTGGGAACAAACTAAAGTCTTTGCATTTTAGGTTTAGTACCTTTCCCCCTATTCTGTACTATTCTCCCAGATAAATGTTGCTGATGTCCAGACTGGGGAAGTATAAATAATTTATAAAGGGATTTGGGATTAGTACTATTGAATGAATAGTTCAGCAAATGGAATTTGTTGCAACATTTAAAAATTGAATTGATTATTACTCCTTTGTTTTCTTTTTTTTCCCAGTGAAGAATAGTCTTCAAGATTTTCTTAAGTAAAGTAGTGGTGTATGCATGGTAGCAAAGACAAGATTTTAACATATATAAATCAATATCAAATTGAAGGAATAAGCATTTTAAATGGTGAAAATATATAAATTGATGATATAAAAATTATAAGAAGAGCCATTCAAAAATCATCAGTATATATGAACAGTTTTCAAAGGAAGAAATCCAAGTAATTAACAATTGCATATGGAAAGTTTTCCAAATTTCAAATTGGAAAAGTAAAAATTATAGAAACCCTGAAGTTCTATCTCATCAAATTATCAAAGAAACCAAAAAAGGAAAATGTCAATTACTGGAGGGGCTACATGAAAACAGATACCTTCATATACAGGTAGTAGAGTTATGAATTGATGCAGCCATTTGGAAAGTAATTTGGAACTATAGCTCAAAAATGACTAAGTTACACACATTCTTTAACCTGGCTATACCACTACTAGAATTATATCTCCAAAGAGATCAAATAAAGAGGGAAAATCATGTAAACTATTATATCAGGTTTTTTTCATAATATCAAGGAACGTGAAACTAAAAGGATGTTAATTGATTGGAGATATTGGAACAAACTCATGAGATCAGAATAGAATATTATTGCATTAAAAGAAATGATGAAAGGGGCAATTTCAGAAAGATCTGGAAAGACTTGTATGGACTAATGAAATACTAAAAATTAGCAGTACTAGGAGAAGAATTTATATAAAAACAACAAAGAAAAATATTGAAACACTTAAGAGGATCAAGGATGAAGCATACGAGTTATTTCCTGTAAAAGATGCTTAATTCAGGATGCATAATCGATGGCTTCTGGGTGCAGAGCCAAGATAGCCGAGAGTAGAAAACAATCAGGTGACCCCTCCAAACATTCTATTCCAAACAACTTTAAAACACCACCACAAATAAAATCTGGAGTAGTAGACAACAACAACAACAACAAAAGTCAAGGAGAGAGATTCTAGCACATGATAGCTAAGAAGATAAAAGAAGGCACCTGTGACTTAGAAGTAGAGGCTAACCTGGGGACCACATAAATGTAATACTATTCATGTACTAAAGTATCATTACAGAAGCAATAGCAGCTTTGGAAACTCTCAAGTCTGAGAGAGTAAGGATGCCTAGCCATTAGTCAGAAAGAAATTACAGGGGCTAGCACTGGCTGTAGGAGAGAAAGTTGTTTGGCAACTATAATGTCTATATCCACTTCTGATTCACAGTTTAAGAGTGGAAAGGAGCACTTTTCATCAAGAGGGAGGAAGGGTCCTTAGAAAAAGTATTCCAAGGGGACAGAGATCTGGAGGTCAAGTATCAATTGCAATCCCAAGAGATCAGGGGCCATTCTTTGGTAAGACCAGGAGGGCAGTGATCACACCTCTCTACAGATAATATCACAGCTCTCTACAGATCACCCTGTCTTAGAAGCACTAAAAACTTCTGAACTCCTAAAAGTAGCTTCGAAAAGAGCAGTGAAGAAACATCTGAATCTTGTTATAGTGCCCTTCCCCACCCCATGATGGAAACAGAGTCTATTTTAACAGAAACTCAGTCAAGAAATAGACTTGCAACTGGTAATAAAATAAAGAACTTGCCATAAAAATCTTCTATGCTGACAGGGAAGATCAAGGCATAAACTTAAAGAATATAATGAGGTGAAAATAGCTAAAAGTAAAGCCTCAAAAGAAAATGTGAATTAGACATAAGCACAAAAAGAATTCATGGAAGAGATAAAGGTTAATCTTCCAAACAAAATAAGAATAAAAATGGAAAAATTAGGTAAAGAAGTGAAAATGAGGAAAGAAAATTATGAAAAGACAATCAATTGCTTGGTGAAAAGGACAGAAAATCACTGTAGAAAATAAAATCTTGGGAAAAAAACTGGCCAAATGCAAAAAGAGGTACAAAACTTCACTGATAAAAATTACTTCCTATAAAGCAGAATTGATCAAATGGAAAAGAGACACAAAGGCTCATTGTAGGAAAGTGATTCTTAAAAATTTTAAATGGACAAGTGGAAATGAATGATTCCATGAGAAATCAAGACCTTTTTTTTTTAATTACAAGAATTTAAAAAAAATTGAAGGACATTTTAAGATATTTTATCAGAATAATTGACCTGAAAAATATATTGAGGAGAGATAATTTAAAAATTATTATATGTCTTTTCAAGTTGGATAACACAACAAAAAAGGAAACCAATAAAGGCTGAAGGAAATGTGGGAAAATTGAGAGGCATGCATTGTTGGTGCAGTTATGTACTAGTCCTATACCATTCTGGAAAATTATTTGGAACTACTACCAAAGGTCTAAAGCACTCTGCATATCCTTTGACCTAGCTGTACGGCAGGTGTGGATCCCAGAGAGATCAAATGAAAGTAAAATAACATTTTTATTAAAAATATTAATAGCAGCTCTTTTTTGATTAGAAAAAATATTGGAAAGGAAGGGGTTGCTCATTAAGTGGAGAACAGATGAAAAAGTTGTGGTATATGTTTGTGATGGAATAATATTGTGATATAAGAAATGACAATCAATATGGTTTCAGAAAAACCTATGACTTATATGAATTGATATAAAGTGAAGTGAGCAGAACTAGGAGAACCCTGTCCACAGTAACAGAAATACTGTAAGAATGATTACTGTCAAAGACTTAGCCATTCTGTTCAGGACAATGATCCAAGATAATCCCAAAAGACTCATGTTAAAAAATGCTATCCCTTTCAACAGGGAGATAGAACTTATGAACTCTGAATACAGATTGAATTGTTCTATTTTATTTTCTTTGTTTTTCTTTTTTTTCTTTTTTTTGGTCTCTTTTCTTTTAAAGTATAGCCAGTAAGGAAATACATTTTACATGACTTCAAATGTATAATTGATACTGTATTACTTTATATTTTTCAAGGGATGGTGGAGGGATATGAGGGAAGAGAGAATTTGGAATTCATTTTTTTTAAAAACATGAATATAAAATAATTGCAGGTAATTAGAAAATGTTTAATGAAATTATATTTTAAAAAGTTGAAAAATGCACAATAACTTTCAAACATAGTCATAATGGGAATTTGTAAATCTATATTTATATATTTGCTACAAACATTTTGCTGTCTTTCCTGTTTCTCAATAAGGATAAGTAGGAGGGGAAAGGAAGATAGAAAAAGATTAAATAGCTGAAAAAGTGAAATGAATGAAGAAGGAAAAGAAGAAAGAAGGAAAGAAAGGAGGGAGGAAAGAAATAAAAATTTTAAATCATGCCTTTTTATTGCATAGGAGAGAAGGAAGGAGGTAAAAATCACAGATAAACAGAACAGCTTTGAAATTTACATATTAACAGTACATATTCAAACAGAAAAATAAAATTAAAGAAAATGGAGAAAAATAGCTTCATGAATATCTTTTTTTCTTTTATGCTTCATATTTGAAAATGGATAGTTTGATGGTGAAATGGATAGAATGTCTAACGTTGAAACAGGAAGGCTCCTCTTTCTAAGCTCAAGATTGGCCTCAGCCAATTATTAGCTATGTGACCTTAAGCAAATTACTTAATTAACCCTGTTTGCCTCAGTTTCTTCATCTAAAAAATGAATTGAGGAAAGAAATGTCAAACTACTTTAGTGTTTTCGATGAGAAAATTTCAAATGGGATCATAAAGAGTCAGACAACTGAAGTGACTGAACAACAATAGTAATCCAAAAAAATTATTATATTTGATATTTACTAAGTGTAAAAAATACAATTATTTAAATAAGAGATAGATCAGTTGAAATTTATCATCAGGAAACTTTTCTTGAGAACCTGATACATTATAATATCTGTAAAAACAGGTATAGTAATATCTACATAGCAGAGATTTTGTGAGGCACAAACTATCCCTCCTACTTCCTTGTACCTGTCCCTTTATTTCCTTTCTCTGGACCTTTGTCTAATCTCATCTCCCTGCTTGAAGGCATCTGCTTCTCATTTTAAGTGGGGGAGTAGATTTTAATGTCCACCTGGCACCAAATTTTCCTT
Organism: Monodelphis domestica; assembly: GCF_027887165.1. Lineage (NCBI taxonomy): Eukaryota > Metazoa > Chordata > Mammalia > Didelphimorphia > Didelphidae > Monodelphis > Monodelphis domestica. The sequence continues at coordinate 149,149,585 of NC_077234.1, read as the reverse complement.
TATCAGTCTCTCAAAATGGTTGAAAATAATATTATAGAAATTTCTAAAAAAATGTTATCCAAATTCAGGTTAAAATACAAATGGTAAATTGAACACTCATTATGATACTAGCAATGACTAAATTTTCAGATTTTTCTTCTTATCTAGTTTGAGTTAGATGGAAGTAATATTAAAATATCTTTTGACATATTTTTCATACATTTGTCATTACCCCCTGCCAAGTAAACCAATAAACCCTTTTACCTAACACATTACCTGAAAATATCAAAGTAGAAACACCTAAGAGAATTCTCTAGGGATTCTAGTAAAATTAAATTCTAGTACAAACTATGGATTGCTAGTCAATTTTACTTTTTGCTTATGAAGCTTCTAATGTGTATCATCAAGAAAGGTTGTGTGTGTGTTTCTGTGTGAGCTCTAACTTTGATATTTGGTATCAGCATTGTACTTGATCTGAGCTTTGTTGGTTTTCGACGGTGTCTTCATATTGCAAAGCTAACCATTCATTATTTTTTTAGGTTTTTCTTTCTTCACTTTGCTTCATATAAACCTTGTTTCTCTGATTCCATCTGATCCATCTGTGGTACGGTAAAATTATATTCACATACCATAGTTCTTTCAAACATTTGCCAGTTATAGAATATATTTTTTTATTTCTAGTGATTTATCAGTTTTTTACAAATAAACATTTTTAAATTTTGTTTTTGCTACCAGTAACTCCTTTTTGGTATAAATCCAATGGATATTGATGAATTATAATGAAAGTTATGTCAGAAAGCATCTTAAGGATGAGGATAATACATACCCAGCCTCCATAGCTAGTGACTTTAGAAATGAAACCTAGGATACCCAGAGGCCCTAGGATTCTCATCCTAAGGCAGATTAAGGATTTAACATATTTTTGTGTTCAAAGATATGTTTATGTGAAAATTATCTTGATAATTATAATATGTTTGAGTTGTCCTTCTATGTGAATGACAAAAATGTATAAAGTTGACTCTACTTACCTGGGACTCAGTTTTATTTGGAGAAACTAATTGTCTTCATAACCTAGTATAACTTGAAGAAATTGTCTTATAAAATTATAGCCTGGCTGAAGTTTCCATAGCAATCAGATCTCTCCATCCTGGGATTGTAGGCTGAACTTGGTTTCCACCTACTCTGGCAAATTCAATACCAGTTTTCATAGTCTCTCTGGCAAGAGGCAGTCAAAAGACCTTTGGTTTCACATAAATATATCTGGTCTCCAACTTGGTATCTCTTGTTTCAGACCTGGTATCACTGGCACAAAGCTTCTATTCTTGGTCCAGACTCATTATCAATGAGGGAGCTATTTCAGCCTTATTTACTGTTAAATTTAACCTTCACAAGGCACTTGGTGGGATTACTATTCTATACCATATTATATTCTTATGTATGGGAATTGATTAATTAATACTTATCATTCTAAAGAATGTACTATTACAACTCACACACACCAAATACCAAAGATATCTTTGTTCCTCCTTGCACCTGGCAATTTATTACCCCTATTCCTGGTAACTAAACCCATACTACCTTACCTCCCTGGATCAGGCCCTTTCCTGCCTCTGTATTGCTAAAAATTATAAGTATAACTGCTGGCCAGCAAAGAATTTTGAGCTTTTTAGTTTTATACTGATTTCCTCTCAGATGAATTATGTCCTTTCTTAATAAAAACTGTTTTTAACCTTTCAGGCATTTGATATCTCTTTTTTCCCTGTTCAGGGAAAGAGGAATAAAGGTTTCATTTGAGATCTGTGCTTGTCAGAGAACTTCAAAGTGTGGCTCCTCTTTGGGGAAAGAAATGCGTAAATCCCATAGAGTCTGTGCCTCAGGTTACAGTTATTAAGGGGTGGGGATGTATACTAAAAGTTAGCGAAGTTCAGAAGCTTTGGAAAGGCAGGATGAATTGTCTTAAAATCAACTTAGCTTTGCCATTTTGTCTAGACAGTCTCAAAAAATACATTCTGTGGTCTGTTCTAATAACCAAATCCTTGAGCTCATCAAAGCAAGGGACTTTATTGACACCTTTCTTTCTGATTAATTTTAGACATTTTTCAAGTGGATGCTTTTTGGTATTGAAGTTGCCAAGGGTCTCTTTGACTCAGAACCACAGGAACATTGAAGAGACAATGACAACATTTTATCAATACCTATGTTTTTAAAAATTCATATCACAAATTAAATCCTGTGGAAACGAGTATAATATTATTGGCATTTTCAAATAATATTGTTAACTGAACTTTGTAATACCAACCAGAACTGTCTTCATTTTACTATCCAACTCTCATACATTAAATTTGAAAAACATATTTTCCTAAAGATTAAATAACAAATGTTAAAATAATCCTTAATCTATGTAAATAATAACTAGACAATTATATAACTTCAAAGTTTTGAGAAGCACTTTATGCACCGTATCTCCTATGAAATGAATACTATAGATGTAATGTAAATTCTATACACCAGAATAACAAAGTTGAGAGAAATTAATGTCCTTTGTTAGGATCACATAGTGAACAGTTATTTTAAATCAGATGAAAATCTAGGTCTTTCTGGCTTCGAGTTCAACATCATCCAATTTCCAACACTGACTCTCTTTTAAAATAAAAACAGATAGATTGTTAAGTATTCTATATTATCTGGGGTGATTTTAAATGGAATTTCTCTCTATTTCTTGCTGTTGAGATGTGTCAGAAATATATAGAAATGCTGATGGGTTATGTGGGTTTATTTTGTATCCTGCAACTTTGCTAAAGGTGTTGATTATTTCATCTAGCTTTTTAGTTGATTCTCTGGGGTTCTTTAAATAGACCATCATATCATCTGCAAAGAGCAATAGCTTGGCCTCTTCATTGCCTATTTTAATACCTTCGATTTATTTTTCTTCTCTAATTGCTACTGCTAGTGTTTCTAGTACAATATAAAATAGTGGAGGTGATAATGGGCATCCTTTCTTTCACTCCTGATCTTATTAGGAAGACTTCTAACTTATCCCCATTGCAGATGACGTTTGCTGATGGTTTTGGATATATACTGTTTATTATTTTTAGGAAAGGTCCTTCTATTCCTATGCTTTCTAGTGTTTTCAATAGGAATGAGTGTTGTACTTTGTCAATGGTTTTTTCTGCATCTATTGAAATAATCACGTAATTTTTGTCAGTCTGCTTGTTAATATGGTCAATTATGTGAATGGTTTTCCTAATATTGAGCCATCCTGGCATTTCTGATATGAATCCAACCTGGTCATAATGAATAACCCTAGTAATTACTTGCTAGAGTCTTTTTGTTAGTATTCTATTTAAGATTTTTGCATCTATGTTCATTAAGGAGATAGGACTGTAGTTTTCTTTCTCTGTTCATGACCTGCCTGGTTTTGGAATCAGTACCATATTTGTGTCATAAAAAGAATTTGGTAGAACTCCTTCTTTGCTTATTCTGCCAAATAGTTTGTATAGTATTGGGCTTAGTTGTTCTTTGAATGTTTGATAGAATTCATTGGTAAATCTATCTGGTCTTGGGTATTTTTTCTTAGTGAGTTCATTGAAGGCTTGTTCAATTTCATTTTCTAATATGGGGTTGTTTAGGTATTCTATTTCTTCTTCTGTTAATCTAGGCAATTTATATTTTTGCAAATATTCATCCATATAACCTAGATTGTCATATTAAGTGCCATATGAATGGGCACAATAGTTTTTAATGATTACCTTAATTTCCTCTTCATTACATGTAAGGTCTTCCTTTTCATCTCTGATACTGTTGATTTGGTTTTTTCTTACCTTTTTAAAATTAGATTGACCAGTAATTTTTCTATTTTATTTGTTTTTTCAAAGTACCAGCTTCTTCTCTTATTTATTAAATCAATGATTCGTTTACTTTCAATTTTATTAATTTCTCCTTTGATTTTTAGGATCTGTAATTTAGTTTTAAATTGAGGATTTTTAGTTTATTCACTTTCTAATTATTTAATTTGAATGCCTAATTTATTGACCTCTACCCTCCCCAATTTAATATATGAACTCAAGGATATAAATTTCCCACTGAGTACTGCTTTGGATGAATCTCATAGATTTTGAAAGAATGTCTCATCATTGTTACTTTCTTCAAAGAAATTATAAATTGTTTCTATGATTTGTTCTTTAACAAACCGATTTTGGAGAATCATTCATTAATTTCTAATTAATTTTTGTTTTGCCTCTCCATGTACCTTTACTGTTACTATTTTCATTGCATTATGATGTGAGAAGGTTGCATTTATTATTTCTGCTTTTCTGTATTTGTTTGTCATATTTTTATGCTCTAATTGCATGATCAATCTTTGTGAATGTACCATGTGCTGCTGAAAAGGTGTATTCCTTTTTGTCTCTATTTTTCTCCACTTATCTACTAACTCTAAATTTTCTAAGATTTCATTCACTTCTCTTACCTCTTTCTCATTTATTTTTTGGTTTGATTTACCTAGATAAAATAGAGGAAGATCCAGGTCTTCCACTAGTATAGTTTTTCTATCTGTTTCATCCTCGAGCTCCACTAGTTTCTCCTTTAGGAATTTGGATGCTATGCCATTTGGTGCATACATGTTGAGTACTTATATTTCCTCTTTGTCTATATTACTTTTTATCAGTTTATACCCCAAAGAGATGATAAGGAAAAATATATGTACAAGAATATTCATAGCTGTGCTCTTTGTGGTAGCAAAAATTGGAAAATGAGGGGATGTCCTTCAATTGGGGAATGGCTGAAAAAATTGTGGTATATGTTGGTGATGGAATACTATTGTGCTCAAAGGAATAATGAACTGGAGGAATTCCATGTGAACTGGAATGACCTCCAGGAATTGATGCAGAGTGAAAGGAGCAGAACCAGGCGAACATTATACACAGTGACTGATAGTCTGCAGTACAATAGAATGTAATGGACTTCCCCATTAGTCACAGTGACCCTGAACAACTCAGAGGGATTTACGAGAAAGAACACTATCCAGATTCAGAGTAAAAACTGTGGGAGTCGAAATGCCAAAGAAAAACAACTGCTTGATTACATGGGTTGACGGGGATATGACTGGGGATGCAGTACTAGTACAAACACCAGAAACATGGAAATAGGTTCTGATCAAGGACATATGTAAAACCCAGTGGAATTGAGAGTCAGTCATGGGAAGGGGTTAGGGGGAGGGGAAGGAGGGAAAGAATATGATTCTTGTAACCAAGGAATAGTGTTCTAAATTGACTAAATAAATTTTTCTAAAAAATAAAAATAAAAATAAAGTGCCAAGAAAAATAAAATGAATGCAAACATGAATCTGTGACAATTATAAAAGCATTATTTTGGGATATTGCACAATAGCATCATTATTATTATCATATAATGAGAAGAGTACTATATGGGGTCATATGAATGAATAATTCTTCTAAATCCCGGACTAAGCTAGCTGAATGACATTAAGTCACTTAAATTCTGCACCTCAATTTCTGTGCTTGAAAAATAAAGAGATTCTTCTTTTTTATTTCCATTTTTGTTGTGTTTCTTTCCTAAGCTTCACACTATTCGAACTTTTTTCAACTAACTCTGAAAGATGCATCTGTGCATGTATGCATGTGTGTGTGTGTGTGTGTGTGTGTGTGTCTGTATGCACGAAGATTGAATCTAATTTAGGTAAAACTCCAAACTAAAATATATTTATATTTCTGTTTTATTACATTGTAATAATTCTTTTTACATATGTGAACTTTAAATTACTCCACCCAATTTAGATCTTTCTTTATGGTGAAGGTAAAGTTGTAATCTCCTGATTGAACAATGAAGGTACTTATCTCTTACTTTATAGTGAAGCTAGAACTTTAAGCTGTCTATTTTTAGATCTTATTACAAAAAGGTGTTAAATAACTATAAAGGGTAAAATAATCACAAAAAGGTTAACTAACAAAAGGTGAACTTAACAAAGAAGTGATAAGTAACTCAAAAGATATAACCTAATCAAAGAAGATGAGAACTAAAGAATGGACAGTTCTGGAAAAAATACTCTGATGTAGATGTGAAAATTTAGAGGATGAGACACAAGAGTAAAAGGTTGCAGCACTTCCTCTCTCCAGTACCTTTGGCAGCAGAGAGGTGGCTGGTGTCTGTGTGCTGGGACTTCTGCATCTTGGTGTGACTACAGCTATTGACTGGTTTGGTGGTGAGTCTCTGGTTGAGTTTTTCTCCTTTTACTTTCCAACTTTATCCTTTTACAAGTCTCTAATCTTCTTCAGAAACCTAGTGGCAGCGATCTTGACCTCCCCTGGCACAGGGCAGGCAGGAGAAATTCTATATGTTCTTCCCTCGTTCTCCTTAAATCCTTCCCTCTATATTAATTAAAATTACCATAAATTTTCAGACTGACTTGGGTATTTTATTTGGGATTTTTCCCTGGTGACCAATTAATTTAGATTTTACATCCCAACCCTAAAATTAACTTTACACATACCCCCAATGAATAAACCTTTATTAGCATTTACTCTAGATGTTCACACAAAAAAAGAAAAGTCAAACACATAGGTTATACCTTTTTGTTTGACTGCCAAATAAGTAATTAAAGGTACCATATTTATTGCATAATAAGTGAAATGAATGGATACATTAATAAATCAATTGAATTTGTCATCAAGAAGAATTAGAATATGAAGACCTAGTTAACCCATGAGAATAAAACACAATAATGTTTATGCTTGAATTGTCCATCTTGTTTATAATAATAAAATTGAATAGATACTTTTCTTGAATTGATTTTATTTTATTTTTTAAGTTAATTTATTTAGTCAATTTAGAACATTATTCCTTGGTTACAGGAATTATATTATTTCCCTCCCTCCCCTCGATGCACCCTTCCCAAAGCCAATCAGCAATTTCATTGGGTTATTACATGTGTCCTTGATCAAAACCAGGTTGTTGGTGTTTGCATTAGGATGTTCGTTTAGAGTCTACATCCCCAACCATATCTCCTGGACCTATGTATTCAAGCAGTTGTTTTTTCATTTGTGTTTTACCTCACACAGTTTTTCATCTGAATCAGGATAGTGTTTTTTTCTCATAGATCCCTCCAAGTTATTTGGATCACTGCATTGCAACTAATAAGAAGTCCATTACATTCGATTGTACCACAGGATATCAGTCTCTGTGTATAATGTTCTCCTGGTTCTCTTTTACTCTGCATCAATTCTTGGAGGTTGTTCCAGTTCCCATGGAATCCCTCCACTTTATTATTCCTTTGAGCACAATAGTATTCCATCACCAACATATACCACAATTTGTTCAGGCATTCCCCAATTGAAGGGCATCCCCTATTTTCAAACTTTTTGCCACCACAAAGAGAACAGCTATGAATATTCTTGTACAAATCTTTTTCGTTATTATCTCTTTGGAGGACAAACTCAGCAATGTTATGGCTGGATCAAAGGGCAGAAAGTATTTTGTAGCCCTTTGGGCATAGTTCCAAATTGCCCTCCAGAATGGTTGGATCAATTAACAACACCACAAATGAAAGTTAATGTTCCAACTTTGCCACATCACTTCCAGCATTCATTACTTTCCTTTGCTGTCATGTTAGCCAATCTGCTAGGTGTGAGGTGATACCTTAGAGTTGTTTTGATTTGCATTTCTCTGATTATAAGAGATTTAGAACTCTTTTTCATGTACTTATTAATAGTTTTGAATTATTTAACTGAAAATTGCCTATTCATGTCCCTTGCCCATTTATCAATCGGAGAATGGCTTGATTTTTTGTATAATTGGTTTAGTTTTTTTATAAATTTGAGTAATTAGACCTTTGTCAGAGGTTTTTGTTATGAAGATTGTTTCCCAATTGGTTGCTACCATTCTAATTTTGATTGCATTGGTTTTGTTTGTACAAAAACTTTTTAATTTGCTATAATCAAAATTATTATTTTTACGTTTTGTGATTTTTTCTAGCTCTTGCTTGGTTTTAAAGTCTTTCCATTCCCAAAGATCTGACATGTATACTATTCTGTGTTAACCTAATTTGCTTATAGTTTCCTTCTTTATATTCAGGTCATTCATCCATTCTGAGTTTATTTTGGTGTAGGGTGTGAGATATTGATTGAAACCTAATCTTTTCCATACTGTCTTCCAATTTTCTCAGCAGTTTTTATCAAATAGTGGGTTTTAGTACCCAAGCTGGGATCTTTGGGCTTGTGACTGATTGTATTGCTGAGGTCAATTACCCCAAGTCTATTCCACTGGTCCTGCTCTCTGTCTCATAACCAGTACCAAATTGTTTTGATGATCACTGATTTATAGTACAGTTTGAGACCTGGAACTGCAAGGCTTCCTTCCTTCACATTTTTTTTTCATGATATCCCAGGATATCCTTGATCATTTGTTCCTCCAAATGAACTTTGTTATATTTTTTTCTAATTCAGTAAAAAAGTTTTTTGGTAGTTCAATGGGTATGGCACTAAATAAGTAAATTAATTTGGATTGGATTGTCATTTTTATTATGTTAGCTCATCCTACCCATTAGCAATCAATGGTTTTCCAATTATTTAGATCTAGTTTTAATTGTGTGGAGAGTGTTTTATACTTGTGTTCATATAGTTCCGGTGTTTGTCTCAGCAGATAGATTCCTAAGTATTTTATATTGTCTAGGGTGATTTTAAATTGAATTTTTCTTTCTAATTCTTGCTGCTGAGATGTGTTGGAGATATATAGAAAGGTTGATGACTTATATGAGTTTATTTTGTATCCTGAAACTTCACTAAATTTATTGACTATTTCTACTAGCTTTTTGGTTGATTCTCTAGGACTCGATAATTAGACCATCATATCATCTGCAAAGAGTGATAGCTTGGTGTCCTCATTGCCTCTTTTAATACCTTCAATTTCTTTTTCTTCTCTAATCACTACTGCTAGTGCTTCTAGTACAATGTTAAATAATAGAGGTGATAATGGGCATCCTTGTTTTACTCCTGATCTAATAGGGAAGGATTCTAGTTTATCTCCATTGTAGATGACGATTGCTGATGATTTTAGATATATACTTTTTATAATTTTTAGGAAAGGCCCTTCTATTCCTTTACTTTCTTTTGTTTTCAATAGGAATGGGTATTGTATTTTGTCAAAGGCATTTTCTCCATCTATTGAGATAATCATGTGATTTTTGTCAGTTTGCTTGTTGATATGGTGAATTCTGTGGATGGTTTTCCTAATATTGAACCATCCTGGCATTCTTGGTATGAATCCTACCTAGCCATAGTGAATAACCCTTGTGATGACTTGCTGGAGTCTTTTTGCTAGTGTCCTATTTAAGCTTTTTGCATCTATATTCATTAAGGAGTTGGTCTATAATATTCTTTCTCCATTTTTGACCTGCCTGGCTTTGAATCAATACCATGTTTGTGTCATAATATTAATTTGGTAGAACTCCTTCTTTGATTATTCTGTCAAATAGTTTGTATAGTACTGGGATTAGTTGTTCTTTGAATGTTTGATAGAATTCTTTTTGTGAATCCACCTAGACCTGCAGATTTTTTCTTTGTGAGTTCATTGAAGGCTTGTTCAATTTCTTTTTCTGATATGGGGTTGTTTAGGTAATCTATTTCTTCCTCTATTAATCTGGGCAATTTATATTTTTGTAAAAATTCATCCATATTACCTAGGTTGCCATATTTGTTGCCATATAATTGGGCATAATAGTTTGTATTGATTGCTTTAATTTCCTCTTCATTAGACGTGGTGTCTCCCTTTTCATCTTGGATACTGTCAATTTGGTTTTCTTCTTTCCTTTTTTTAATTAGATTGACCGGTACTTTGTCTATTGTATTTGTTTTTTTCAAAGTACCAGCTTCTAGTCTTATATATTAAATCAATAGTTCTTTGACATTTAATTTTATTAATTTTTCCTTTAATTTTTAGGATCTCTAAATTAGTTTTAAATTGAGGATTTATATTTTGTTCACTTTCTAGTTGTTTTTTTTTTTAATTTGCATTCCCTATTCATTGACCTCTGCACCCCCTCTAATTTGTTAATATATGAGATCAAGGATATAAATTTCTTATATATTTTTATCTACTAACTAATTTTTCTAAGATTTTATTAACTTCTCTTACATCTTTCTTACTTATTTTTTGTTTTGATTTATCTAGTTCTGATGGAAGATGATTTGAGTCTCCCACTTATATAGTTTTTCTATCTATTTCATCCTTGAACTTTACTAGTTTCTCCTTTAGAAATTTTGATGCTATGCCATGTTTAGTAATTATATTTCCTAACTGTCTGTACTGTCTTTTATCAGGCTGTAATTACCTTCCCTATCTCTTTTAATAAGATCTATTTTTCCTTTGGCTTTGTCAGATATTATGATTGTGACTGCTGCTTTCTTTTTATCAGTTGATGCCCAGTAGATTTGGCTCCATCCTCTTACTTTGACCCTATGCATATCTACCTTCCTCATGTGTATTTCTTGTAGACAGCATATGGTTGGATTTTGAATTCTAATCCACTCTGCTATTCACTTGCATTTTGTGGGTGAGTTCATTCCATCGACATTCAGAGTTATGATTACCAGCTGTGTATTTCCAAGAATTTTGATTTCTACTCATAGTCCTGCCTTTTCTTCTTTCTTTATTTCCTTCCACACTGATAATTTGTTTTTTAATCAGTTTCCCTAATTCCCACCCTTATTTTACTTCCCTTCCTATCCTCCTCCCTTTTTATCCCCCCTAATTTTCTTTATAGACCTTTTAAACTATCCCCCACATTCTCCCTCCCTTGTACTTCTTCCCTCCCCAATAGTCCATTTGTTACACTTCTGCTTCCCTATAGAGTGCAAATCAATTCTCTGCCCTAATGGATTGAATTGTTCTTCCCTCTTTGGGTCAATTTCAATGAATGCACAAGTTGAGTATTTCCTATCTCCAACCTCATTACCCTTCCAGTGTATTGATGTTCTCCCCCCTCCCACCATGTATTTCTTTGTGACATATAAATTTACCCCCTTCAATTTCTTTTCCCATTTCTTTTAGTATTAACCTCCTTTTTAGCTCTAGTTGTGTGTGTGTATATATATATATATATATATATATATATATACACACACACGCATATGTATTTATGCATACATATATCTTTATACATTTTTATGTCTTGTCATTTCATCCTATACAGTTTGTCACTGTTCCCTCTAAGTGTACTTCTTCTAGCTGCCCAGGTGATAGCAACAGTTTTTAAGAGTTATCAATGACCTCTTTTCTTATAGAGATACATATCATTTTAACTTATTGGATCTATTAAAAAAGTTGTTTTGTTTTGTTTTGTTTTGTTTTTCTTTTTTCCTCTTTTTTAATTACCTTTTGATGATTCTCTTGAATTCTGTGCTTGGGATCAAATTTCCTGTTCAGGTCTGGTCCTTTCTTTACAAATGCTTGGAATTCTTCTATTTTGTTACATGACCATACTTTCCCCTGTAAGAATATAGTCAGTTTTGCTGGGTAGTTTATTCTTGGTTATAGACCTAGTTCCCTTGCTTTCCAGAATATCATATTCCATGCCTTTTGGTCCTTTAGTGTATATGCAGCCAGATCCTATGTTATCCTCATTGTGGTTCCATGGCATTTCAATGACTTCTTGGCAGCTTGTAATATTTTTTCTTGGTCTGATAGTTCCTGAATTTGAGTATAACATTCCTGGGTGTTGTCAGTTGGGGATAAAGTATAGGATATAATCTGTTGATTCTTTCAATCTCCACTTTTCCTTCTTATTCTAGAATATCAGGTAAGTTTTCTTTAATAATTTCCTGTACTATGATGTCCAGGCTTGATTGAAATTGATTTCATTTTAAATAAGCAAATACATTAAAATTGAAGTAACATTGGCTTAATTAAAATGAATTCTAATTGGATTTTCAGTGCAACCTTTGAAAATACAATTTATGGCTTCCATTTCAGTTGTTTTATGTTAATAATGACTATTTCTTGTATATCTCTGAAAGAAAGATGGGTTATTACCATAAGTATGCTGACAGATATGTCTTATGGCCTTAAGATAGTTATGGACAAACTAGAATAGCTCTAGTTCTCTTTTTCTGAACTTTTTTCCTTCCCATTACTATGAAATGTTCCTCTGACAAAGCACCAAATGGGATTAGGTACCTACAAAGGTCCCTATCAGTACAGTGTTTGGCTTATATAGAGGAGTGAAGCATGAGTACTTTATTTTATGCCCTTAATAAAAAGCCTCATAGTTTGCACAAAATTATTTTCCTTTCAGGGGAAAGATCATGCCTGTTATCTCCTGTCTTGAACTAAATTATTATCTAAGCATTAATTCATTGATGATTCTTCATCACTGAAGTGGGAACAGACACCTGTGTTCTGAAAATCTCTGTCTCTAGTTTCTTTTAGTTGGGACAGAGCTAAATATCAAAAAGGGAATGTGTCATTTCAAAATGTAAAGGTTTAGATGTCTAGACATAAGAAAGAAAACTTTGATTAAATTAAATTAAAAATAAGTTTCTTATTAAGAACACAGTTATGGTAACTTTTATTAAATAGATGGATGATAAATTATTAAGCTCTTGACAGATTAGTAAATTGTTTTTACTCTGTTTTTCTTTTAATTCCTCATAGATTGGAAACTCAAAATAATACTACTCATCATAGAGTAGAATTTGATTTAAGAAGTCAGTCAAAGACCCCATTCAAATCTTAATTATTAGGGGGCAGCTCGGTAGCTTGGTGGATTAAAAGGTTGGTGTACAGGTGAGAGGTAATGGATTTTTTATTTCAAACATTTCCTAGAGGTGTGAGCCTGAGCAAGTCACTTAACCCCATTGTATGGCCTAACCTTCAACACTCTTCTACCTTGGAACTAATACACATTATTGATTCTAAGCTGGGAGGTAAAAGTTAAAAAAAATTGCTAAACTTCTTGACAGACGGCATTATGAAGCATTTTGTTATAAAATGTCCACATGGCAAAGATATCACAGATAGAATTATATTGAATAAAGGCCTGCTTAGGCAAATAATTTTTATTAAGGAGGAAAATATTTATACATCATATGATATACTTTATATATCATCTATATAAAATACTAGCAAGATATAGTCATAAATGTGTATCTTAAGCAAATTTCTGAAGGTTGTCACTTATTTACTTGTACACATTCCTCTTGCAATTGTCAAGAACCCATTGCTCTAATGCTTCACCATTACTTCTTAGGGCCTCTTAATAAAGTACCCATTTAAAGCTTACTCTCTTTAAGCCATGTCTAAGGCTTCAGTTCTTTCCTTTCCTTTGCTATCAAATTTTAATTTTCCTGTTAACATATATTTTATTATTTATTTTTCAAAGTTACAATTTTCTAAAGACAATACTAAGTCATTCTAAGATGTAAATTATTTACTCTTACAATGTGTTTACTTTTTAGGGACATGTTCTTTTATATTTTTTTTATTAAAACCCTTACCCTCCATCTTGGAGACAATGCTATGTTTTGGCTCCAAGGCAGAAGAGTGGTAAGGGCTAGGCAATGGGGGTTAAGTGACTTGCCCAGGGTTACACCGCTGGGAAGTATCTGAGGCCAGATTTATACCTAGGACTTCCCATCTCTAGGCCTGGCTTTCAATCCACTGAGCTACCCAGATGCCCCCTTAGAGACATGTTCTTGAAAAAGAATAGCAATGAATGATATTAACACAAGGAATGAATACATAATAATAGAATTTCAGGAGGCGTAAAACATAGATAGTTTGAAGCATTTTGTCTTCTAATTTCCTTCAACTTAGACCATGTGGATAATTGTACCCTGGTAATTACTTAAAGTTTTAAATTCTTAACATCTCTATATTCTTATATATTGACCTGAGTTTTAGAAAATCATTTAACCTCTCTGAACCTCAGCTTCTTTCTCTAGAATGAAAGATTTAGACTAAATGTTGTAGGGAGTCTTTTCCAGCTCTAAAAAAAAAAATCTTGTAAACTACAAAGGAAGAAATCTTTTTTTTTTTTATAAAAATAAAAACTTTAGGAAAATTAGTGATAATGGGATGAGTCATTAAAGAAATTACTCCTTAGAATAGAAATGAAAAAATATAAATAAGATAAAGCAAATCATTAATTATCCTCACAACAGGCCAAATCATTACCAAGTTTTCTGGGTAAATAAACTCAATCAACAAAATGTTTCTACTATTTGCTGTGTTAGATACTAGGGATAAAGGTCAAATGATAGGGCTTCAATCAAGTTGAGTTTACTTACCCGGACAACTTGGTAAAGACTTGGTCTTTTATGGAATTAATAAATGCTTTGCATTATCTTATTTGTAATTTTGTTTTTATTTTAAGAATTAATTAATTTAATGTATTGGTCTATTCCCATTATATTGTAGAATTTTAATAATAATTTATAATCATTTTAATATATTAATTGGTATTATATTTATATCTCAATAAAATCATTTTTGCTTATAAAACATGGGACCTTCTTTGATGGTGGCGTGCCATGCTGGAGGATCCTATTCTAATGTCTCCTATGTTTCACAATTGATACCAGAGTTTATAAGATTCTTTTAGAATGTTCCTGTATTACTTCTTTTGCACTCTGTGGTTGAAATGATTACATTTGTCTTGTATAAGTTGTCTATAAAATAGAGTTTGGGGAAAACTTGCATTCTAAGGAGAATCCCTACCACCACTTCTCCAGGACACCACTAAGTTCATCAAGCAATTATTACATATTTATTCTTCACTTTTTATATTATAGGTATTATCTTGGTAATACAACACTAAAATTAAAACAAGTAATTTGCATTCTACTTAGAGAAACAGAGGGGTACACCTATTAGTACATTTAAATACTTAGAGGAACATTCTTTGTAAATTTGGTAAATTTTCCCCAACAGTACAGATTATAATCCATCTATCCCTTTCCATCCTCTGATTTCTTTTCCATGTACAAAGGGCCTTTTGTAATGTAGGAAAAACTTCCCTTTGTTTTTCCCCAGAATTGGATGGTAACATGAAAATACTCTGTCTATTCTTCATATTTAACTCTTACAATATGATAATCTTGTCTCCTCTTCCTTTCATACATTTATTTGATGATATATTTTATTTTTATTTTTCTTTGAAGTTTTTTTTTTGTAAGGTCTCATATCCGAAAATTTGTAGTCTTTCATATTTAAAATTTTTCCCTTGGATTCTCTTTGCTGATGCCTCTTCATATACCTCTATGAGATATTTGTTTTTTAATTTTTCAGAACCTATTCCATTTTATGTCTTTCTACCACATACCATCAGTAGAATATTACTATTAAAAATTGGTTTTTGTTTTCATGGGAAGCTTGTGATCATTAAAGAAAATTTTCAATTTCCTTAAGGCAGTCTACTCGGTTCTCTTCCTCTTATTCAACTCTGATCTCAAATCTCTGTCTGAGATGTGTGTTTATTCATATACCCTAATTAAAGACATACATATGCACTTAAATGTGTGCATTTATATACTTGGATATGTACAAATGGATGACTTATGTATTATCCAGCCAAATGCATGCTTTAATATGGCCAATAAAAATTCTTTATCCATCTTATATTTTCTACATGGATGGCTAAGCAATACTACTGAATCTTTATAAATTTCTTTCAGGAGTGCAGGGTTTCAAGATTTGACACAACCAATAGAATGTCATCTCTTAAACAGGAACCATCCGGAAGACTTCTTCAGCATCCACTAAGTAAACCTCTTCAATTTGGACTTGGAGTTATTTCTCTTCAATCCCCATGTCAGATTCCTTTGACAAGCATACATATCCCTAAAGTTTTTGCTAAAATTAAAGTTTTGGTTTAAGGGAGGAGTTAGGAGTCACTTGAAAGGATTATCTAGTTTCCTGAGAACAATTCAGCTTTCAAAACACCTGTTCTTGAAGTCATAACTGGAGTGAATCTAAGATGTGCCCATATTATCTTTGAGGATTTTTGTTTTTAGTGCCTTTGGTTTGAAGTTGATGCTTCTCATTTTTGTTCTTTATGGTTGAATTTAGCCCATGGTTTCATCTATGTATGCTAGGGAAGAATGCATTTTTCAGCAATCATCAAAAGGATCCCCCTGTGAAGGTAATCTTGGGTTAGGTTTTTAATTGACTGAAAAACAGTTAATTGATATATAGACAAATATGTTAATCAAATCTTTGGTTATAATATAAATCCTTTTTTTAAAGGAATACATAAGCCCACTGTATTCTGGGCTGATCAGGACACATATGTAGTATTGTGGTCTATTCTGGTACTGTGTTTTATAAGGAACTTTTAAAAACAATCTTGAATGTACTTTCTTCATGGAAATAATTCATGAAATACAGTCATAAGAACCAGACTCTCCCAGATGGACTTTAAATATACCATACTTCCATTTTGAACTTTCTTCACACATACAGAGAAACACAAATTGCAATCGAGTTTGAGAGAAAAATTACTCAAAATTTAGGATTCTTTCTTTCAAGAGATAGAGTCATCAGTTTGAAGGAATTTCATATATATATATATATATATATATATATATATATATATATATATGGAGAGAGAGAGAGAAAGAGAGATCTGTTGAATGCTAGACACTATGCTTGACCCAATTGTCTTTTGATTGCATGGATATCTATCTAATTTTTAATCAGTTATTGTTTAAGTATCTTGTGTACCCATATTTCTGATTTTGCCTATTTGCTCAGATTCACCTTTTCATGGATCTTTGTTTCCATGGTAAAATTTCTGTAGTAATGGACCAGAAATTAACTTGATTGAATCAAATAATTCAAGAAACAATAATGAAATTGGTCATGATTGGACACGAATACCATGTTCCATATATATTTAATGTTCTAAGGGTAGTGAGTTTTAAAACCTTACCAAATTATGATTCTATCCTTCATTCAAAGCAAGGAAACTAATAAGCAAGGCTTATAAGAACCACTTGACTATTTCTTCCTATACTAATTAAATAGCAGGAAATAAAATTATTCACCCTTATTTATAGAATGTAGTTCATTATGCAATTGAGATATCTAATATATGTGTCAAGAATATTTTTTAACTTGGCTTCCATGTTTAGATTTTGAATAAGGAAATCTTTATATATGCACAGATATATCATTTTCATCAGCATCTAACTAAAATTTAGCAATTACTTTAATTATTATTATAAGCAACATGTCAGAGAAATATTAGCAATACCTATAACTCTGTCAACAATGAAAATTATAGGATTTTCATATTATATTATAGTTGTTTAGAAATTCCAGAATGTCATTTGTGTTCAACAGTATTTCAAATTATTGTAGATATTAGACCCATTGTTAGATGACACATGATTCCTATTTAGAAGTTCTGGTGTGACTTAGTTGGTCATCATTCATACAGTGCACATGCATACATATATATACACACATATCTAGGCAGGTAACCATATACACACATGTAAACATACATATATGTGTATATACAAGCATATGTTTATCTTTATATATTCAGGTTTCTCATCTTTCTGATCTTGCTTTGATATTTCTATGCTGCCCCTGATACCTAGGTTTTATTGCTATAATGCTTCAATTAAATGAAATCAAAGGGTTTCCTAGATTCTTAGAAATATGGCCAAATTATCTTTTTGAATATATATGTATTTTAATAGTAGTCTTTAGAAAGCTAAATCTCTGCCTTTGTCATCAATAGTAATAACAACTGACCTTAGGAATTTCAAGATGGAAAAAAAGGCGAAGAGAACACAGAAAATTCAGTGGGCATTTTTAAGGCCCCCTTTTCTTCTATCCTCAATTATTGATAAATCTGAAATCAAGATTGTGAAGGAAGCTAGAAAACAACATAAAGATTCATTGTACAAAATGTCTTAGAACTCCTAGCTGAAGATGGATGTCACTTAGATCAGTTTAAAGAATATAAACTAAGTGAGGTAAGAACCTATTTTCATCTTGTATTCTATTGTTTTAGAATCATGCTTTGTAGATAATCTTCATTTAATATATGTTTATTTAATTGAATTCAACAGGATGAAATCATTAGTTCAAAGGAAACTCATACCTAAAACATTTGTATTGAGGATGAGATCAGTGCCTGATCAGGGTTTGTAATTACTAATACCTGGACTTTTATCTTCAAAGGAACCATGCTCTTTTTAGTCTTATGAGTACCTCATATCCCAAATCAAAATGAGGTTTTGGGATAATGTTCTTGCCAAGAGCAAGCCAGCAAGGTTTCTTTGACAGGTCCCTATTCTTTACTTGATTACCCACAGATTTTTATTTTCTACAATTTTTTTAAATGAAAAAAATAATCACTCAGAAACCTCTTTGACTTAGATTTGCTGAGGTGAAAACACAAGATGATTGATTCTGCAGTACTGTGTGTGTGTGCATGTCTCTGGGTGTGTGTACTTATTTTCCTCCTCAAGGTTAAAAATATAAACAGAACTATCTATAGATTCCATAATTCTCAAAAGCCTTTAATATTGTTGTTAAGTTGATGCTTCACAATAAAATGCAAGGATCTAATCTCAGAATACTGAGGCAGAAAAAATATGGGTTTTTGGCAAGTTTACTGTTCTTCTGACTGGTAAATCATATCACCAACTGTTCATTTCAGTCTTGTTCAGTTGCAAATATCAAGGCATATGCAAAAACTTAAAATGGAAAAAGAAATCTCCATTCAAAACTTGAACCTAACATTAAAAAGTGATTAGAACAAAATTTATTCATGTGGAGGGAGTTTTCCCTAGAAAGATTAACAAGAAGTAAGTACTGCTGATTTCTATCAATAAATCTTACATATTTTCCAATGACAATCTATGTGTGGGGAATTATTTCATTAGTCAATTTATTGATTTGAAAAGAACTGCATTTTATTTTTTCTTTCTTTTAAAAAAATAAAATTTAATTAATATATTTTGAATATTTTTCTATGGTTACATGAATTATGTTTTCCCTCTCCTCCTCCCTTTTCCCTCCTGGAGCCCACAAGAAATTCCACTGGTTTTTACATGTATCATTGTTCAAAACTTATTTCCATATTATTAATATTTGCAATAGAGTAATCATTTAAAGTCAATATACCCAATAATATCCCCATGAAACCATGTGATCAATCATGTTTTTCTTTGGCATTTTTACTCCCACAGTTCTTTCTCTGGATATCGATAGCCTTCTTTCTGTTAAGTCCCTCAGAAATGTCTTGGATCATTGCATTGCTGCTAGTAGAGAAGTCCATTACATTTGATTGTGTCACAGAGTATGTCTCTTTGTACAATCTTCTACTGGTTTTGCTTCTTTCTCTCTGAATCAATTCCTGGATGTCATTCCAGTTCACATGAAATTCTTCCATTCCATTATTCCTTACAGCACAATAGTATTTCATCACCATCAGATACCACAATTTGTTCAGTCATTCCCCAATGGATGGATACCCTTCCATTTTCCAGCTTGTTTTTTTTTTGCCACCAAAAAGAGGACAGCTATGAATATTTTGTACATGTATTTTCCTCTATTATCTCTTTTGGGTACAAACCCAGCAGTGGTATGGCTGGATCAAAGGGCAGACAATCTTTTAAAGCCCTTTGGGCGTAGTTCCAAATTTCTTTCCAGAATGGTTGGATCAGTTCAGAACTCCACCAGCAAGAACTGCATTTACTTTTTAAAAAAAAAGTTCTTTTAAAAAATGACATGGATTTTATTTTTAATCATATAAGCAAAATTATAAAATAATTATGTAAAAAACTTTAAAATCATTAACAATAAATTATTTACATATAAAAAAGTAAAATGAGCAATTCTTTTATGTGCAAAAAAATTGTTCTCTTTGGAACAAATTACTACAAATTTCAGTTTTTCAGCATTAGAAGTATCTCAAACATCACCTGGTACAAACTATATTCCATATAATATTGTAATTCAACCAACAAGCATTTGATAATCACTAATATTAGCAAAGAACTGTACCAGGAACTGTGATATAATGATAAATACAAAAAAGACCAAGATGTCAAGGAATTTAAAATCTAGTAGGGGAGAAAGACACAGACATAAATACCTTTGATTCAAGAAGGCAGAGTTGGATTATATGAAGGAAAAGTACATTAAATCCAACAACATTTCATAAAAACTTCATTTCATGGCTTCCCACTCTGGAGACTTCTAATTTCAATATTTTCCCTTTGAATGTCTTCCCCTTTGGAACTATCATTAACTGTTTCTCATTTTTGCCCTTTCAGACCACGTGGAACATCTATAATCTCTATTTCAGATAGTAATACTTGAAATACTAGAATAAAGATAAATGAAATAAAAAAGTCTTATTTCCTTAAGTACCTCAGATAAATTTTACATAAGGATACTAAGGATCTTCAGTCTATCTATGACATGAGGTTAAAACTCATAATCACATTGGTCGACTTCTTCTGAATAAACTCAAGCTCGTTAAAGTTTGTTCTAAAATATAGGTTTGTGAATTAAATTTATAATTCATTTGAGAATAAACTGTTTATGTATAGTTATATTGATTGGCTAAAGCAAAGATCAAAATTAGTACAAAATTTGAAGGAAAAGAATTAGAAGAAAGATCCATTCATTTAATATTCATTTTTTACTTATTTCTGTGTTTGTGTATTTGTTTGTTTATTTTCTTACTTGTCCATTTATTCTGAGCTTGGATTACCCTAACTCACCAACATTAGAAGTACAGCAGCTACTCATGGGTTCAATTACTATATTGTTAGGGTTAATAGCATTATTTTACTTAGGTTTTTTTTTTCTGTCTTTGACTTTTTTCTCCAGGTAGTCTATTGATCCTTGATGCTTACCATGTGGTGACAGACTTAATGTGGATACACAATCAACTTTAGCCTTACTATACTTAAAAACTCTCAAACTCTAGCAATCCACCAGTCACAGAAAATACAAATGAGTACCATCACACCTGGGAACCCAAAGTTTTTAAAACATGGTTGACTTAAAAAAAAGAATGAAAGTAAACAAATTAACCCTATAATTTTAGAGAAGTTTGTGATTATAAATAGAAGTAGATTGGTCATGCAACAAGAGTGAATGATAACTATCTACTTGTTTTTGTTTTCATTTTTTCATTTTAAAAAATACCCTACTTTCTCTTTTAGAATTGACACAAGTATTGGTTTTAAGATGGAAGCCCACTTCCATCCTTCATTTTTGAAGAGGACCAATGACATTATGACGTTGAAGTAAAATATTAGATGATGGGTTATGTCTTGACTTGTCCTTGAATTGGATTTGAGAAAGGAAGAGCTGCACAAAGTCTTCAACTTCACTATCTCTTCCAGAGGCATCAAAGTCAAATGACAGGGGTACTAGAGAAGAAAACTTGTTGAATTATAGTGGGGGAAATTTAGAGAAAGTAAGCAAAAGAAAGAGGCTGAATCTTGAGCCCCTCCCCTATACTACTTCCTGTCTCTTCCTTCCCAAATGTCTTGATGGAGATTTTCTCACAGTTAGTAAGTTGTAAATTTTCCCACTAATAACCAATCCTACAAACTAGTAATTTAACTAAAGGCTATTTTATTCTTTGAGGAGAAGGGGATGAGGCTAGAAAATGAGGGAAATTAGGGTATTCCTATTTCTAAATTATCTTGTTGATTGAAAGCTTTTGAAATAAAGTCTCTTCAGAAAACCAAAAAAAAAAAATCTACCCCCAAGAGTAGATAACAGCACTGCTAATAAGTCTCTTCTGGGCAAGACCAAATATCTCTTCAGCTCACAGTATAAGTAGAAGGCAATGGCCAGAGAGGAGATGAATGGTGTCTGTCCTCCAACTTCAGGCAGAAACAGCCAAGTGAATTACCTGTCAGCTGGAGCCTCTAACTGCCTCTCCCTCAAACTTCCAATGGAACAGTCTCTCCCCTCCTCCAAGGATGTGTGTGTTCCAAATGTTCTGAGGTCTCATTGCTTTGCAGATCCAACTTTTGACTTTTCCCAAATTTCTTCAATCACACAGGGTAAAAATCAAAATGACTTGTGATGTGCTGAGATGCAGTGGATGACTCTAGCATCTACCTTGCCATGTTATCCAAAAAGTAATAAAAGTCATAGAACAAGGCCATTTGTATATTTGGTAGATGATTAAAAAATGTTTTATGGAAAAACAGTAACAAGAATCATATAGGGAAAAAAAAGACATGGATGATCTGTAATCTGTTCCAGTGGATGGAGAATCTATACTAGAAGATTCCAGATTCATCAACATATGACTATGTAATTGAGAAATGAACTGCCATTTTCCATCTTAAGTAGGTTTATTGAGAAAATATTGCATCAAAAATTTTGTTCAATGTGATTAAAGTATGTTTCTTTCTCATCAAGCATGTATATGTATATATTTCTTCTTTCAGATATCTAATTATAAGCTCCTATCTTGCTTTAAAAAATGTCCTTCTTATGCCTAGGGCTAGAATCTCAACAGAGTCAGTTATCTGAGATGAGAATTATAGATCTGATGGAGAAGAAATAGAATTTAATCACAGCAAAAAAGTTTTAATGAAATACTATTTCACTCAATCCACTAGGAGGAAAATAAAAGCTTATTTACTAAATATAAATCAATACATCATGATATTCTTTGTGGCACCGAATTACAGCCCAGTCATTTATGAATTTTCATACTATTTACACTAAAGATTTAATGGCTATAATTTTTTACTATGATGTGAGTGATTCCTCATTAATATAGATCAGAATCCATCCATATCTATCCATCATGGGTGTTATCCATGCCCTCCTTTAAATTAATCACAAGAAATCTTCCACATATGCTGAGAACTTTATTCATCATAAGAATAATAAACAAATACATATTGTCTTTTACTTTAGCTCAGCATTTCTTAATATATTGTCCATAAACTTGTTTTCATTTTTAACCATTTTGGTATTTGAATTTTCACATAATTAGCTTCCTTGTATATAATCTCTTTTATTTTATGCATTTAAAACACTATTTGGAGAAAAGGTTCCTAGGCTTCACCAAAGCATTAAAGTGGTACATGATTCAAGCTGAAGAATTTGATTTAACATATTTATTTTGGCTTTGTGATAGTGATAATGAGTAAGCAAGGAGATCCTGATATAGATAATTACCTTTTGCTAAAAATGAATTACAAAAATTTAGTTAAGACTATGAAAAGGTTGTCAAACTAATTTGTATGTTCATTCATCCACAGTGATTACAGTGTAAATGTAAGGCCATGTGAAAGAGAAGATAACTATTAGTCTTAACCTTTATTATTAGAAAATAATGTTTCTGCCTAAGACCTGAAAGGGTACATAGGCTTGTGGAAATCTAAAAAGTCCCATGCTTTTATCACAAGAAAACTTTCTTCAGTAGAAATGTGGTAAATGTGGAAGCCCATGCAACATAAAAAAAAAAAAAGATGGGTCTGGTTCCATTTGTGGAGGGAGTTCTCCCATTAAAGATCTCCCTCTTACACTGGAGATGAACTTTACCAATAATTTGTATTCTCAAAGAAAGATGCCTGGGTCAATTTAAAATTAAATTTCCCAGAACCTGAATATATCAGAGCTGAGGATTTGAACTCTGCTGACTCCACTGCCATCTCTACATTCCCTCCATGGAGATAGAGCAACAGAGAGAAAAGAAGAAAGAAAGAAAGAAAGAAAGAAAGAAAGAAAGAAAGAAAGAAAGAAAGAAAGAAAGAAAGAAAGAAAGAAAGAAAGAAAGAAAGAAAGAAAGAAAGAAAGAAAGAAAGAAAGAAAGAAAGAAAGAAAGAAAGAAAGAAAGAAAGAAAGAAAGAAAGAAAGAAAGAAAGAAAGAAAGAAAGAAAGAGAAAGAAAGAAAGAGGGGGGGAGGGAGGAAGGGAGGGAGAGAGGGAGGAAGGAAGGGAGGGAGGAAGGAAGGAAGGAAGGAAGGAAGGAAGGAAGGAAGGAAGGAAGGAAGGAAGGAAGGAAGGAAGGAAGGAAGAAACAGAAAAAGTAAAGAATTTGTTGTAATTAAGAAGCAGTATGTCATAATGTGTCATCACATGTGGAGTCAGAGAGAGGTTCAAGTTCTATTTCTGATCTTCCAGGGCTCATAAATAACTTTCTAA
Source organism: Monodelphis domestica (assembly GCF_027887165.1). Classification (NCBI taxonomy): domain Eukaryota; kingdom Metazoa; phylum Chordata; class Mammalia; order Didelphimorphia; family Didelphidae; genus Monodelphis; species Monodelphis domestica. The sequence goes on along the minus strand of NC_077234.1, from coordinate 149,125,442 downwards.
ATCTATAAATTACAAAGTTGCCAGTTTTCACTGATGTACTTTCTAAATGAGGAGGCCTCCAAAGAGAAAATATTGAAGGTCCAGATGATATATAATACAATATAATATAATATGACAATATAAGAAGAAAAACAATACTAAATATACTAAATTATTAAGAACTTCCCATTTGTCTACCTAGACTGTAAATTTATTAATTGCAAAGATTAAGTTTTATACCTCTCAAAATCCTTTATATATATACATATATATAAATATATATGTATATATGTATATATATAAAAAATCGATTCCATGGATACAAGTCATCAATTTCACAGTAAAAAATTGAACTTTTAAAGTCTGATCTCACCTAGAGGGGAAGTCAGTTTTCATTATATATATGAGAGCTAAACTAAGTGAATAAAAAGATGTATGCCAATAATATTGTGCCTGCTCTACATATATCTAAGTACTAAAAAGACTGAAACAATTTGGCATAGTATCTTTAAATGATAAATGACCTGAACTAGAAGAAATACATAGAAAACAATTCATTAAACAGCAAAGAAACTTGATGTAAAGCTATTTCCTTTTGCTTTTGCATTCTCATATATCAAATGTTTTTATGAAGTGCATATTGAATTAAAATTACTGAGGTAACTACACTTTGCAAAAGATGCTTAAGATTTAACATTGATGTTAAAATTCATAGTAAACAGGGGCACCTAGGTAGCTTGGTGCATACAGAGTCAGGCCTAAAATAGTAGCTGCTGGTTTCAAACCTGGATTCTGATACTTCCTAGCTGTGTGACCATTGCCAAGTAACAAAGCTTCAAATTGCCTAGCCCATTCTGCACTTCTGCTTTAGAACCGATAGTTATTCTAAGATAGAAGATAGGGTTAAAAAAAAAAAAACTTCAGAGTAAGCAGAAAAATATCTGTTGAAGTGCACCTGACAATTATAAATAAATATTCATTGTCTTAAGTTGGTTATTAATCATGGGTCTGCACTAAGACAATAGGTTCCATTTAGTTAGAGACCAGAATAAAGAGCTGTAGAGTAGGAAACAAAATAGCATTAGAAACAACCTAAAACTCAATAGAGAGATAATTAAAGAAAGGAGTCATTGATAAACCAATGAACTTTGATGTATATGTAGTAATGCATAAGCATTGCAATGAGCAAGGTGATCTAGAGATCATAATTTAAGGATGTGATTTTGAATTCATTAATATCACAGAGGGTTGGAACATTGAGTCATGCCTACAATAGGGCTTTAGAAGAGTGTAAAGGAGAGAAGGACATGGTGAAATATTCTGACATATTGAGAAAAATCAGGAACCAAATTGGGTAAGATGATGAATATCAAAAAATGTTGGAACAGAAATTATATTATCACTGGGATATAATATAAATACACTCTTGGAATTTATAAAGAATTTGGGAGACATCAAGTCCATAATGTGATAGTAATGGTGGACTTATGCTAATTTTTTTATTGATTTTGTGCCATTTTTTCTTTCCTAATGAAATTCTTATTCTTTAGAGATGAAAGACTAAATGAGGGCAATTACTATTAAGGAACATATTTAGAAGTAAGGACCATGGGTATATGAAAGCAAAGGATAGAAACTTTGGAGAAATGACTCCTTAAACTTTTACTAGTAACAGAATGCTAGAGAAGAACCCAATGCAAAGTCTGAGATACAACCCAGAGTTTGAGAGAATGATCTAATTTGTCTCTAAGGAAGATCAAAGAGAAAAGATAAGTAGAGTTTAGATCTATGGACTACTACTCATACAGAAATTCATCCCAAGAAGAATATGGAACTCTCAAGTAAAAAATGTTAAGATAAAAGAATCAATTATGATAAAAATGAAAACAGAGATTTGACCAAAATGAACAATGCATAGGGAATTTCACAACCCAATTAAATTTTATGAGACATATACAGAAGATGGAAGCAAGTATAGGTGAGTAAAAAAGTGATTACAAAAGGGTAGCATCTTTGCAATAAGAATACAATGAGGAAGGCTGATGCTTATAATGACACTTGTGAGAAAAGCTAAGAGACCACAAAAAATATTCTTGGAATTATATCAGGGTAAAAAGGGACAATGAATAAGGGGAAATGAAACTGCTCGAGTCTTCTTTTGCTTCTATTTTCATTATCTAGGAGAATTATCTTCATTCTGGGAAGGTCAGAACAAAAGGAGGAAAGTTGATAAAATCATAACAAAAGAGATCCCTGCCCTTCATAAGTTCAAGTTGCTAGGCCCAGATAAATGATATCCTTGGATACTAAAAAAGCTTGAAATAGTGATTGCTGAGCCACAGCAATGTTTTCTGAAGATGCTGGTGAGTAGGATATTACTACAATATTAGAGGGGAACAAATGTCTCAATTTCCTGAAAATGGGAAAGAATAAAGACTTCAAATATAGATTAGCAAATAACTTAAAGTTCTGGTAAAATTTTAAAACATGCTATTAAATAAATGGCTAGTGAATATCTATAGAAAATGAAGTGATTATCAAAAAGAGGAATCAGAGTAGAGCATTTTCTTTCTGTGTTTCTTAAATTTAGTTGTAGTGAACATATTAATTATTCTTTGAAAGTTTGACAAAATTCTTCCATAAATCCATCTGTACCAAATCCTTCCACCAAGGCCCTACTTTAATTTTTTCCTTTTCATTTCAATTTAAAAACAAACAGAACCAAAACTAGATTGAAATATCTATTTTTTGTTGGTATTTAGGTAATTTATATTTAATAGTTAAGTCTAGCTTCTTTTATGTCATAAAACTATAGGTAAGATATGGTGATAATTATTTTTTTTGTTTTCTTTTAATTGCTGTTCATTTTAAATTTTGTTCACTTTATTTTCTTCCTCATTGCTTTTTCTTTGTTTTATTTTCTACCTCCCAGTTTCTCTCTTTTTAAAAATTAACCTGGTAATTTTTTCAACTACTTGTAGAAACATTTTTTTGAAAAACATTGTGTTAAATTTTGCTATTTGAGTTCTCCTCTTCCCTTTGCTCCCCATCCTGGCAGTAAATAGTCTGATATAGGTTATACCAGTGCTGTCATGAAATGGATATTTACCCATTTATCATACCAAGAAAGAACACAAGTGAAAGGAAATTCATGAAGAAAATAAAGTTAGAAATGCATGCTTTGATCTGCAATCAGAATCCATCAGTTCCTTCTTTGATCATGTATAGCATCTTTCATCATGAGTCACTTGGGAATATCTTGGAATGTTGCTTTCCTGATAACAGTTGTGTCCTTCATAACTGATCATTGTACAATATTTCTGTTACTAAATACAGCATTCTCCTGGTTTTTCTCATTTCACTTTACATCATTTCATTTAAGTATTTCTAGGTTTTTCTGAACTTATCATATTCATCATAATCTTCCATTATAATCATATATCATAACTTGTTCATGACCCAATAGATCGACATCCCCTCAGTTTCTGGTTCTTTGTTACTACAGAAAGAGCTGCTAACATATTTTGGTACAATTAGGTCCTTCTCTCCTATTTCTGAACTTAGGATACAGACCGAATAATGGTATTACTGAGTCAAAGAGGCCTTATAATTTTATGGCCCTTTGTGCATGGTTCCATATACCTCTCTGGAATTTACATGGAACATTTTTTCATATAACTATAGGTAGTTTTCACTTCTTCATCTGAAAATGCCTGTTAATATCATTTGACCACTTGTCAGTTAGGGAATGTGCTGTTACCACATTCAAAATAATTCACTTTATATTTGAGAACTAAGGTCTTTATCACAGACACTTGCTATACATTTTGCCCAATTTCTTATCTCTTCTAATCTTGATTATATTGATTTTGTTTGTACAAAACATTTTTAATTTAATATAGTCAAATTTATTCATTTCATTTTTCATAATGTTCTCTTCACTGTCTTGTTTGGTCATAATTTTTTGCCATATGTCTGACAGGTACACTATTCTCCTAAAGTGTTTATGGTGTCATCCTTTATTTCTAAATCATATTCCCATTTTAACTTTACCTTGGTATATGGCATGAAGTATTGGACCATGTGTAGTTTCTGCCATACTATTTTCCAGTTTTCCCATCAGTTTTTATCAAAGAGTGTATTCTTATCCCCAATGCTTGAGGTTTTGTGTTTATCAAACAATAAGTTACTTTGGTCATTAACTTGTATTATTATGTAACTTATGTTCTTGATCCACTACTCTATTTCTTAGCCAATATCTTATTGTTTTGATGCTTTTCCTACTCTTTTTAAACAGATTGGATAAATGTTTAACAACCTTTATAGTCCTGCCATACAACCAACTTTAAAAATTTTATGAGTTCAATAGTCTTTTTGTTTCCTCCTTTATTTATATCTGGAATTATTTTCAAGAATTCTTCTTGGGACTGTTTTATGTGTTTTTTTAATGTGTTTATTTTCTAATTTTAAATTGTCAACATATAAGAAAAGTTTTTCTTCTAATGATTACTTATCTTTGTCCAAGAAATTTTAACTAATGTTTCATTGTTGTTTCAAATGGCTTTCTTCCTCTAATATTTGTTTTTTAACTATATCATTCAAGAATTCTTTATCAAATACACATTTGCACCTATTTATTTTGCTAATACTCCCAATATTCATTGCAATTTTAATTATTTTATCATTAGAAAAATATATCCTTAATATTTCTGATATTTCATATTCTTAACAAATTTTTGTGTCCTGATATATAGCCTTTAAAATATTATATAGAACATGGTTTTAAGAAATATATGTACATGTTTTGCATTATAATACATATATAACCCAGTTTTAATTGCTTGACAGGTCTGAGAGAGGGGAGGGATGTGACAAGGAAATCACTTTAAAAGACTGATATATATTAATTTAAGGTCGCCAAGGAATTCAGCTATGTAATTCCTAAATGAAAACTCAAGTCAGCAGTCAACCTTTTATGGAGTTTAATTACAAACAGGAGGAAGAAAGGTATTAGAGATAGAGAGAGAGAGGGAGAGAGAAAGGGGAGAGAAGGGAATAGGGCTTAAATACCCCTTCTGTTTAGGCTGGGCCAAAAGGCCCAAGCCCTTAGATAGCTGAGGCAAAGAAAAGAGCTCAGTCCCTATCACTCACATGACCAAAATGGAGAAACAGTCTCAGGGGCCTCCACCTCCAGCTTCCTTCTGAGCAAGCTTCTCAGAGCACAACCTCTCAGAGCAAAAACTCTCCAACCAACCTCCCCAACCAATCTCCCCTAGTCCTCAGACCCCACTATCTTTAAGGCAACCATCCAAGTTCCCTCCCCTCAGTTCTCACATCTACCAATCACTGTCCATGTCTTCCCTGTGCCAATGGTGGCTCTAGCTTAACCCAGGACCGCCCAGAGGTCTGTGGCTTTGCACATATCTGTTGAAGGTCATATTCTCAAATAATTAAATCTTGATCCTTTGCTACAGCCCTTCCTAAATCCTGTTACCCTGAGTAGGGTGGAGATTGGAATAATTAAATTTTGATCTATGCTGCAGCCCTTCCTAAATCCTGTTACCCTGAGTAGGGTGGAGATTGGAATAATTAAATTTTGATCTATGCTGCAGCCCTTCCTAAATCCTGTTACCCTGAGTAGGGTGGAGATTGGAATAATTAAATTTTGATCTATGCTTCAGCCCTTTCCATTGTTCAGCAAAAGGTTTCTGTCCTAAAGTAATCTTAAGAAGGGAGGAGGAGGAACCTCCCTTGCCAATGGGGTTCACATTCCAATGGTGAAATTTCCAGCATTCACAAGTCTAAGAAATTTTAAGGTTTACAGGGAAGAAGAGAAGGAAACAATTTAGATTATATAACTTTGAAAAACTCATGTGGAAAATTTTTAATTAAAATAAAATAATTAAAAGAAAGAAATGTATATTGTATTAATGTTCTCATTCAGAAGATGACAGAAGGATTTTACTTTTAAATTGGCAAAAGTTTATTGAATTCAACTATTTCCCTTTTATCTGTACTACATCTAATCAATTCTGAAATAGTAACATTAAGGTCTTACTATTATATTTTTTACACATTTTTGTAATTCAGTTAATTATTTTTATCAATTTAAATGCTATAACATTTAAAGCACATATGTTAAGCATTGATATTGCTTCTTTTGGTATGGAATTTTCTCTGGCCTTGTCTGGAGTCTGGAATAGTCTCCTTAGCACCCTCAGCTTTCTTCAAGTACCAGCTAAAATCACACCTTTTGGAGGAAGTCTTTCCTAACCTTTCATAATTATAGGTTCTCCTCTCTGTTAATTATTTCCAAACTATCCTGGATATATACTGTTTGTACATAGTTATTTGTATATTTTCCCATGTAGCTCCTTGAGTGCAGGTTCTGTCTTTTGCTTTTCTTTGAATAATTAGGGTTTATCATAGTTCCCATATTGTAGGTGATTAATAAATGTTTATTGAATGACTGACTTCATTTCACAATGAAATTGAAACCCAAATTCAGATTATATCCCAACAAGTTTCTGAGTTGATATTTGAACCCAAATTCTTGACACACTAAATACACCATATTTTTCCCACTGTAGATTGATTATTGATGTTGTTGTTCATCCTACATTTTAGATCAGTGACACAATGGGGCAATTTAAATAAATCATTGTTGTCCAAAGTCATCTGCCTCACACTCTTTTCCACAATCATCAAAGTCCAATGGCAAGACAAAATCCAGGGGTAAGGGTAATGGCTCAGAATGCAGCATATGACCTTCGTATCTAGTGTTACCAACCACTAACATGGTCAACTTGATGGCCATTGAAACAAATTTTTCTCAACAACCCATTCTTCTAGGGACAGTCTTCACATCTTTGGACAGTCTAGACATCTCCTTAATTTACTGATAGGTTTAAGCCTTGTCAGTTTCTTTTAACTTGATTTAACCTGCCTGCTTAGATGGTTTTATAGGGGTATGGCCCCTGTGCATGCAACAGTATCTTGGAGACACAGGTGAAAGTTGAGTGTAAAATGGACACCAAAGGTACGTGAACAATCCAGAAAAAGGCTTGGCAAGCCCTTAGTAAAGGTTATAGTACTTCCTGAACATCCAATACACCCCTATTAATATGTAGATTTTGAAAAGGCAGAAACTTCATAGCTGATCTTTAAGGCAAGAGTCCACATTAATTTTCTTTTTTTGAAAGAGCAAAAGTTACTATTGCAGTATGTTATAATTATTTTCTGAATTCTAATTATAGTTAGCTGAAATAGTTATGACCTTCCATTGAATATATTATCATTTTGGTTATAAAACAGGAAGGAATAGCAAGGTTTTTAGATCATATATTTGGAAACATCTATTTAGAGAAAAAATATTTCTGCAATAAATGAGGTTTCTATGAAGTTGAGAGTAGTTGTCTGAAGACTAATTTTCTTGTTATATACAGTACTTCAAGGGAAAAGTGAAGGATTATACTTTTCCATAAAATTACCAAATAGCTGAAGGGAATTGGAAGGCAGATAATCAAACTTATCACCAATAGGTTGGCCACAGTGACCCATGAAATAGATAAAAGTATGAGTCAAAACTCAAAAACTTGGTGAATACCAAATATGATATTTTAGAAGAATGAAACTGGGTAAAAATGTCAATATAAAGAAAAAGTTATAAAAGAAATTATCTTACCTTTTCTTTTTAATAAGGAATTTAAACATTCTAAATGGTGCTCTCTCATTATTAAAAATTGTCATCTATTTTATGGAAACCAAAATCTGTTGTACCTGTATCACAAAGGACAGGATGAGGGTTGAGTCTCTCATAAAGTTTTGTGATATCAAATGATTTAGTGCTGGGAATATCAGGTAATATCTAGTACCAAACTATTCTATTAAAGAATGTTGAAAATTGTTAATAATATGAAAGAGACAAAAATAATCAGTATATTTCATTCATATCCAGCAAATTGGCAAAGATGGCATGAGGTTGGAGAGTTGATCCTGAAGAGATTATAGCAAGAATGGCACATTAATGAACTCATGAATTGGTAAGAATATTCTGGAAAGTAATTTAGAATTAAGTTAACCAAATGACAAAAATTCCCATTACCACTGACCTAGAGATTCCACTGCCAGACACAAATGTTAAGGATGTTACTGACAAAGAGAAAAGCTCCAAATATACCAAACTTTTGATAATGGTAATAAGATTAATTATAGAGTTGACATTATTATCATTAGATTATTAGTTATATTTTATATATATATATTAGATTATACTGTTATTTGCAACTATTAGTTTAGTAAATGATAAGAGATATTCTTAGATAGTAGCTGATTGAATAACAGAGTATTATGTCTACACTATATGATCTGTAGCAATAGTTAGATAATCATTTTTAATCATATAGATCCCTGAAATCATATAGACCTATAGAAGTAATTTCATTGCTTTTGTAAATGACTTGTTCAATATAGAGACTTGTTTTTAAAGTGATTATTCAAAAGACTTTAGAGATGACATGAATCAAATATGATAGGCAAATCCTCCACTGAGGACACAGGCATTCATCATTATCACCCTGAGGCCACCTCCATAAATAGTATATGAGATGTTAGTCTTAAACACAAGACACTTGTTTTTTGAGAAGGTAGTAAAATAGTCTGTAAATTATTCCATTGCTCTATAAAGAAGTATCATACTTCATTCTCAGGGTATTAGATTATGCTGAGTATTTCTATGGACCACTGACTTGTGTGATTTGCTTGCAGTCATATTAAAGTTACTTGAATGAGTTGTCTGTAATTTGGTATGTTAGAACATAGTTAAAGGTTACAAAAGAAATGAAGTTATATGAATTGATAGAGGGAGTACTATATCAGTGAGATTAGATACATCATGTAAAAGGACTATTATGACTATAATTGATCTTGGAGTTCACCTCATCAATGAAACCTTACTTTAAAAATATCCCTTTTGGGTGTCCATCAGTTGGTAAATGGCTGAACAAATCGTAGTATATGATGGCAATAGAATACTATTGCACTGTAAGAAATGATGAATTTCAGAAAGAGCTGGAAAGATCTAGATGAACTGATGCAAAGTGAAATAAGCAGAACCAGGAGAACATTGTGCACAGTAAAAGCAATATTGTAGAATGATCACCTGTGGTAGAATTAGCTACTCTCAGCAAGACAATGATCCAGGAAAATTTTGAGGAACTTAAGACAAAGAATGCTATCCCTCTCCAGAGAAAGAATTGTTGGAGTAGTAAGGCAAATCAAAGTATCCTATTTTTCACTATAGTTTATTTGCAATTTTGTTTGGGGCTTTTGGTTTTATATGAGTATTCTCTTACAAAAATGATCAATATGGAAATAAGTTTTACATGATAATACATGTAAAACCAAATTGCTTGGCAGGTTTGGGATGGAGGAAAGAAGGGAAGAAGGGTGACAATTTGGACCATATATCTGGGAAAACTTATGTAAAAATTATATTGCAATTGGTAATATAAAATGTCTTTATAATATAAAAATTTTAAAAATGTCTTCTTAACCCCATTTCAACTCAGCAGTCATCTTCCCAACCTCTTGTTGGTTGCAGAGTCTTTGCCCAAGAATATGTCATTAAAATAGGTATAGCTGTAATCTAGTGATTTAACTGCTATTTTCAAACAGACCTCAGACAACTGTTAAGCTCACAAATCAATATTTCCCTTCTACATCACTTTCCTTTATTGCAAAACAATGTGGAAAAAGAAAAACCAACTATTCCCAAGTGATGTTCATTTTCTTTGATAACTTCATGATTTGGGGATTTAATTTTAGGTTTCTCCTGCCATTATTGTTTGTGTTATGTGAATTATCCAAAGTGGATTTTTTAAAATTTATTTTAAAGGGTTGTACATCTTAGGACAGTGATGGTGAACTTATGGCAAGGGTGCCAAAGATGGCACACAGAGTGCTTTCTGTGGGCACTCAGTCACCCTCCCACCCCACCCTACAACCCCTATAGTTTGTTACTAGAAAAGCAGAGGGGCTTGGCCAGAATTGCCCCCTTCCCCCTCTCCACCATGCCTGATGACATTTTTTTCACATCCCCCAGCCCTCAGCCCTGCAGCCCAATGAGAGGCACAGGGGATAATGTCAGTGGTTCACAGGCAGCAGAGCTGGAGGGTAGCAAAGTTCTTGAACCTCTTCCTCCTCCTCCTGACACTCACTGAGGACATTTCTCCCTTCACTCATCCCTCTGTCCAGCAGTCCAATGGGAGTGCTTTCTCCCTCCCCTGTGTGGGGTATGTGGGGACAGAGCATACCTAGCATGTGGTGATGGAGAGGGCCCCAGCACAGAGGTCTCTGGGGATTGGGCACATGACTTGTTCTTGTGGATGTTATGGGAGTGGGGCTAGGCAATCCATCTCTAAACTAGGTCATCTGTTATGTATTAGATGCACAAATTGAGAAGACAACAGATATGTTTCTAGTATTATCAAATCTACACATAGTTGTCTCAATAGCCTAAAGCATGGAATCATCAACTGCTACTATTCTCTATTTCTTTCTCAAATAATTATTAATGACCTCAGTTTCTGTGATTATATTCTCTGGAGAACAATACCTTTTTCTTCCTCCCAATGCCAAGCTCTCTCTTATTTCAGTGCTGCCTTAAATTTATTTTGAGTTCTAATTATGAAACTTCTCTTTTCTTTCTCTTTCTCCTTTCTGCATATTTTTCTATTGCCTAAATTTCTTGTAAAGGTTATCTCTTCCTCTTCCTCCTTTGCTTTAGATCCCCAATTTTCATCCTCATTAAAAAATAATCATTTTTTGTTTCTTAATTTAAATTCAATGATCATAACAATCTGGAACATGTAACTGAGTTTCTTCAAAGATTTCATCTTTTCAAAGTCACTACACAATTTTCCCCTAGTCTCTAAACTGGTTGAGTTCATTTGCCATATTTATTGAAAATACTGATGAGAGTTAATACTTTAATCTTAGAGTCAGTCATCACCTGTTAATAATTTCTTAATCTGTCAACTTCTTTCCCATTAATTCAACAACAAAACCACATCCAGTTCCTATATAATATTTTCCTTCAACAATCCTTCTTGCCTCACTAAATAGGTCTCACTCACCACCTATCAGATTACCTATTCTCCCACTTATATTTTCTTAGTAATTAGCAATTATTCTTCCTTTCATTTTATTTCTTCTTTTCCTTCTTGAATTTCATTTTCTTGTTCTTTTTTGTCCTTGATCCTCTTTAATATTCCTTAATCCATTTATAATTTTAGTTCTCTTCATCTGTCTTTAACCTTCTCCCACAAAGCCCATAAAAATAATTTGGAAATAAAATTTGTTCTCCAAATATTCCGAACATATCTCTAAAATTTAACTTTTAAAATTTAATCTTTGGGTTCCTTCACAAGCATAAACTATTTCTCCCTTTCGCCCAATTCCCTTTCCTTTCTTATTCAGCTCAACTATTTCTCCCACAGTTTGGGAATATGGGATTATAATATTAGAATTGAAAGACAATTAACTCCAACCCTGTAATTTTGTACATGAGAAAACTGAGACTCTGAAAGACTAGATTATTTCTACAGGTTCACATAGTTTATAAGTATATTTCCTTTCTCATGAAAAGCAAAGGTGAAATTTTTTCCATTGAGGAAATTTGGGGATTATTTCAAACACTATACAATTTCCGAGGGGAAATTTTCTTTTCTCTTTTTATACCTATATCATTTGGAGTGCAAATTATTTTTCATCTGCAGTGTTTCTTTTGAATATATGTTTCAATGTAATAACTCAATTAACCTGTAGTTAACTTTAAGTGATATCTTGACAATAGATATTTTTCAAGTATTTTGTTTTTCCTGTAGAAATTGATAAGTGGGTCTGTTTTACCAGTAATTTTTTCATAGTAAATATTTCCATTTGATCCTTTTGTGGAACATGTTTTATGCCATTGCTGGATATCATTTATGAATATTTATCTCTCTATTTTATAACTTTATGGATATCAATAATAGAATAAATTCTTGCTCAAAATTTCTCTAATTATTTTTATTAAAGAATTAATTAAATAATAAATTAAGTAGAATGGATAAATACTTATGAAAATATAAATTGCCTGGAGTAACAGAAGAGGAAATGTAATATTTGTCAATCTATTTTGGAAAAAGAAATTGAACTGGTGTAAAATAAATTCCTAAGAAAAAAAGCATTATGACCAAGTATATTTATCAGTAGATTTTAATAAAGATTTAAAGATCATCTAATTCTACACTAAATAAATCATTTAGAATAATTGGTAAAGGAATTCTATCAAATTCCTTTAATGAAACAAATGTGCTGTTGATACCTAAAATAGGAAAGAAAAAACAGAGAACAAAAATTATAGGTTAATTTCATTAATTAAAATAAATGTGAAAATTATACATAAAATATTAGCCAGGAGATAATGACAATATGTCACAAAGATTATTATACCAAGTATGCAGGAATGGTTTAATATGAGGAAAACAATTAACATAATTGATTGCATTAACAGAAAAGTAACAAAAATCATACAATTTTATCAATAAATGCAGAAAAAGCTGTTGACAGAATACAACACCTGTTCCTATTAAAAACACTTGAAAGCATAGGAATAAATGGATTTTCCTTACACTAAAAAATTATAAATTTGAAACCATTGAAAAACATTATCTCTAATGGGGATAAATTAGAACTCTTCTCCATGAGATCAAAAGTAAATTCAATGTCCTTATTATCACCAATATTATTTAATATTGTTGTAGAAATGCTCATAATAGCAATAAGAAAGGAAAATGATTACATATGAAAGAGTTTATATTTGAAAAAAGTTAAGGTTAACCCTCATTGTTTATGTTATCTAACAACTGTTCAGTGAGCAAAAACAAATATGGTAATTTTCAAGTATTCCTTTATTTATTTAATTGTTCAGTTCATTAGTTTTAATTGTTAATCTTTATTCACAATTTTTTTACTGAATCAATATTATTTTACTTTCTTACATTCATTTTGAATACAAATATATTAGAAAATAATGACATTTAAATAGATGGAAGATTTATATGTGAATCCTAAATATTTAAGTGACCATTAAAAAAGAAGATTGAAACATATATCTTTGTGTATATGTATATATATATGTATATGTGTGTGTTTATATATAATATTTGAAAACAGAAATAGATAAAAATTTAGAGTACCTTTGCTTAAATTACTATTAAATAGTAGTGATGTCCTTACTAGTCAGCTCCTAGGAAGAAAGTAAGCAAATGAAGCCACTTCCTTTCACCAACTTTCTACTCTGAGAAAATGTAAATGGAAAATTGAGTGATTTATCATAAAAAAATTCCTTTCTTGAAAAATCAAGATATTTTAGATAAATGTGCTATTTTCTCTTTTCCTTGGGGGAAAACAAAACAAAACAAAACAAAACCTGGGGTGATTTGATATTCATTTTATTTTGTATTTGGAAATAGTCTCTGCCAGGAGTTTTATCTTTTTCTATGTGGATTCAAGTAAGTTTATACTTTAAATTATAACAATGACAACACATATAGGAGAGGCCCAATCAATGATTTAATCTTTATCACTTCTTTTTACCAGTCCTGTCCATTCCCATAATGTGAGTAATAATGGAATCATCACTGGAGTTAGAATTTGAATATTTGTTTTTATACCTTGACTCTGCCACTTATCAAATGGGTGACCTCAGTTTCCTTCTCTCTAAAATTATAATATTAGGCTAAATGACAACTAAGATCTTTTTAATCTATAAATTCTCTACTCCTATTTCCTTTGATTATTCATCAAGAAGTTGTCCTGAGGGAAATGTTTTCAACAATCTAATCATAATAGTGTTATAAGATAAAAATATTTTATAAAAAGTTTGAAATATATTACAGCCATTCAAGTAGATACAAAAATCTGACAAATTTTAAAAATTAATCTCATTGGAGTCATCTACTACATACAAATACTACTTTTAAATTATCTACTCTGAGAGGTAGGTAGTCCTATAATCAGAAACAGCTTCTTTAAATAACACTTCTGATATATTCTGGCTGTATGACTTTGGGTAAGTCACTTAAACTCTCAGTGCCTCAAAAAATATTTCCCAAGACCATATGTTTCAGAGCCAATACATACTTGGATATTTAAAGGAAATTTTCCCCACTGGTGTTCTCACTTTTTCCATTCTTCTTATATCATATCCATCTCCTTTATATGTTTTAATCCACTGGCATTGATCTTCTTGCTGTTCCCAGAACAAGACAAGTCTGGGCATTTTTTCTGGCTATTCTCTATGCCTAGAATTCCTTCCTTTCTCATCTCTGATTTCAGATTTCCCTAGTTTCCTTCAAATCTCATCTTAAATACAAATTCTAAAGAAAGCCTTTGTAAATCCCCTTTAAATTCTTCTCCTTCCCTCTGAAGATGATTTCCAGTTTATGTTGAATATAGCTCGCTGGTACATAGTTCCTTGTATGTTACCTCCTTCATTAGACTGGGAACTCCTGAAGACCCAATACTATCTTTTGCCTTTCTTTTTATCTCCAGTGATTAGCCCAATGAATGGAACTCAGCAGGTACTTCATAAACGTGTATTGACTCATTGACATAGTAAATCACACATTTGGTCTAAAACACGGAAATGAATAAATAGCAAAATATGATGCCTACAAAATATATAATCTTGATCTTCATGTAATTTATAGTCAATAAGCCATACATTTGGGACAGAATTAAACTACATGAAAAGATAATATTTGATTTAAACTAAATAAACAGTCCAGACAAATTATATATATATATACATATATATATATCAATAATCTATACACATGAGCAATAATATATTTTATAACATATATGATGATTGGAGCCAGGGAAGCTGAATTACAATTAAGCACAAATGGCTGCAAAAGGGATGTTCTATGTTAAGATAGGTTTTTTAATTAATTTCTACTTTTTATAATTAAGAGGAAAGTGGGTAATAAGTTTTCTTCAGTGGGATATCCCCTGTTGTGCAGTTTGTCAGTTAGAAGGGTGTGGCCATGTGTGGTTAGTAAGTTGCAGATCTTTGTAAAGGGCTTTTTGTCTCTGGGATCTGTGGGGAGAGGAGTTTGTGTGGTTTTCTCTCTCTGGGACCTGACAGTGGGAGACTGAGAAAATGATTTAAGGCCTTATTAGCCTCATTGATTATTGATTAATTAGATAAATAGATTAGATAAATAGTGGGTAAGTTATCCGGTAGAAAGAGAAGTGAGAGTGGGCAAGGGATTTGGCCTAGCAGAATATACTGCTCTCTGAGGCAGATAGATGTAAGTCTTTTCTAGAAAAGAAAAAGAAAAAAAATTAGGATTGGGATCTTGGGTAAAGTTATAATCTATTATAAGATTTCTTTCACTTTCCTCCTTCCTATTTCCTATCCATATTTAATAATAATAAACTTTGTGTTTTGTATTTAATAAATTGCACACTGGCTTTTGATCAAACTCCTGCCCACCAAAATTTAACCCTTCATATCATATCATATCATATCATATCATATCATATCATATCATATGGAAAAGGGAAGCAATATATGTAAGCAATTGTGTTTCCTTTTTATTATCCTCAAGCATGGTGCTATCTATCCCAAGAAGAATGTCTGTTATTTATTTATTTTTCTAGCTCTAAACATCTCTTTATTATATTTTATTTTTATATTTTAATTTTATTTAATTAGTCAATTTAGAACATTTTCCCCTGGTTACAAAATTCATGTTCCTTCCCTCTCTTCCCCCCACCCCCTCCCATAGTCAATATTCAATTCCACTGGGTTTTACATCTGTCTTTGAAAAAAACCTATTTCCAAGTTGTTGATGTTTGCACTAGGATGTTCAGTTAGAGTCTACACCCCCAATCATATTCCAATCAACCAAGCAGCTATTTTTCTTCTGTGTTTCTAGTCCCACATTTCTTCCTCTGGATATGGATAGTGTTATTTCTCATAAATCCCCCAGAATTGTACTGGATCATTGCATTTATACTAATAGAAAAGTCCATTACATTCAATTGTACCATAGTGTCAGTTATCTGTATACAATGTTCTCCTGGTTCTGCTCCCTTCACTCCAAAGAGGTTGTTCCAGTTCACATGGAATTCCTCCAGTTCATTATTCCCTTGGGCAAAATAGTATTCCATCACCAACATATACCACAATTTGTTCAGCCATTCCCCAATTAAAGGGAATCCCCTCATTTTCCAGTTTTTTGCCACCACAAAGAGCACAGCTATGAATATTCTTGTACAAGTCCTTTTCCTTATTATCTCTTTGGGATATAAACCCAGCAGTGATATTTCTGGATCAAAATGCAGACAATCTATTAGAGTCCTTTGGGCATAGTTCCAAATTGCTCTCCAGAATGGTTGGATCAATTCACAACTCCACCAGCAATGAATTACTATCTGAACTTTGCCACTTCCCGTCCAGCATTCATTACTTTCCTTTGCTGTCATATTGGACAATCTGCTTGGTGTGAGGTTGTACTTCAGAGCAGGTTTTTTTGGATTTCTCTGATTATAAGAGATTTAGAACACGTTTTCATGTGCTTATTAATAGTTTTGATTTCTTTATCTGAAAATTGACTATTCATGTCCCTTGCCCATTTATCAATTGGGGAATGGCTTCAGTTTTTGTACAATTGATATAGCTCTTAGACCTTTGTCAAAGGTTTTTTATGAAGTATTTTCCCCAAATTTGTTGATTCCCTTCTAATTTTGGTTGCATTGGTTTTGTTTGTATAAAACTTCTTAATTTAATATAATCAAAATTATTTATTTTACATTTTGTAATTTTTTTCTAATTCTTGCTTGGTCTTAAAATCTTTCCTTTCCCAAAGATCTGACAAGTATACTATTCTGTGTCCACCTTATTTATTTATAGTTTCCTTGTTTATATTCAAGCTATTCATTCATTCTGAGTTAATCTTGGTGTAGGGTATGAGATGTTGATCCAAACCCAATCTCGCCCATATTGTCTTCCAATCTTCCCAGCAGTTTTTGTCAAATAGTGAATTTTTGTCCCAAAAGCTGGGATCTTTGGGTTATCATAGACTGTTTTGCTCAGGTCACTTACTCCATGTCTATTCCACTGATCCTCCCTTCTGTCTCTTAGACAGTATCATATTGTTTTGATGACCACAGTTTTATACTATAGTTTGATATCTGGTATTGCTAGGCCATTTTCCTTCACATTTTTTTTCATTATTTCCCTAAATATCCTTGATTTTTTGTTCTTCCAAATGAACTTTGTTATGTTTTTTTTTTTTCCTAATTCAGTAAAAAATGGTTTTTGGTATTTCAATGGGTATGGCAATAAATAAGTAAATAAGTTTGGATAGGATTTTCATTTTTATTTAATCCTAATGCTAAAGTCATCCTACCCATAAGCAATTAATGTTTTTCAAATTATTTAGACCTAGTTTTAATCGTGCAGAAAGAATTTTGTAGTTATTTTCATGTAGTTCCTCTGTCTGGGCAGATAGATTCCTAAGTGTTTTATATTGTCTAGGATGATTTTAAATGTAATTTCTCTTTCTAGTTCTTGTTGCTGAGATATGTTGGAAATATAAAGAAATGCTGCTTACTTAAGTGGGCTTATTTTGTATCCTGCAACTTTGCTAAAGTTGTTGATTATTTCTACTAACTTTTTAGTGGATTCTCTATGTGTCAAGAAAGTTCATTCCCTCCTTCCCCCTCCTGTTAAAGTAATGGATTTGGGGAATGGTTTTAGGGAAAGGGTAACTATATATATATATATATATATATATATACATATATATATATATATATATATATATAAACAGGAGTATATTTAATTTAAAATGGTAAAAGGAATTTGGAGGGGTTAGGAGTATCTACTAATAATGATAACCCACCCAAGTAATAAATAAAATAAATTTAACTTAATTAAACTAAACCAAACTACAAATTACTAAGGGGTTATCAATGTCCTCAGGGCCAGATTCTCACAAACTCCAGATATAGGGTCAGACAGCAGGATCAAGTTGTAGTGTCCTCACAAGGTCTAAAAAGGGAGATAGTTCTCACCATTCACATTGTCTACCACTGTTTAGGGGAACACTCACTCAACCTTTTGATAATACAAAAGTCCTTGGCAGCTCATCAATTGGTTCTTCAGAGAGACCACTAGGCGCGCCTTCAAATCTGACAAGGTTTAGGCAGAGAGATTTCCAACTGCCTTAGAATCTTGACCCAGCCAAGTCTGTGGAACCTTGATCTTGCAAGCTGCTAGCCTGCATTGCTATGCCCTGCTAGAAATCCCTTCTTAAATTCCCCTTTTGCACAAAAATGAAATTGTGTTAAAAACACTATTTTGTCCTGTGTGCACCAACTAACTTACTTACATATTACTTAAACTAAAATATTTACCCAAAATGACAAACATCCTACAATAAACTATCTTATCCTATCTAGTACCATCCTATTCCTGGGATTTAATCAAGGCAAGGAAAAAGAGAAAAATATACAATAACAATTACAAAGTTGAAAATACAGATCAAATATATGCAAAAGCAAAACAAGCAAATAACATCAAAATCAAAATGCAAATACAAATACATGCAAAAATCAAACTCAAAATACTGCTCTTATCAGCTAATACAAAATATTCTACTACTATTGTACTACGTCAACATCAAACTTAGAGAAATTTTTTTAATTACACTAAACACAATATTGCATAAGTTTTACATTGAAAATCAAACCAAACTCATGTATGCAAATACATGTAACAATAGATATAAGTGAACTATGCACATAAATTACACATATATATACATATAGTATATACATACAGTATATATATAAGCTATACATATGCACATATCTATACTTATATACACTTCATATTTATACATATGTTATATATATTACATAATACATACACTATAATACAATTAATTAATAATCACATTATAAACACTATTTACATATATTTACATATCTATTTACAATTTTGTTTGCTATGTGAGGTCATATGTCTTTTGTGTTGTGTAATGTATGATGTAGTGCAAGTCAGTATCTAATTTTCTTATCTATTTAATACTACTTAACTAATCCCTATCTTCAAAATTCTTTTGGCTAACTAGATTTCTATACTAAATCTAAACCAAATCTAAATATCTAGCTACATTTTGTTAGTAACTAACTTATCTATATCTAATCATAACAATGTTAGTACCCTAACTATACATTGTTTCACTCATTTAAGTAGTGATTCAATGTAACCTAACCATGTTTATGGTTTGTATTTATTTTTTTGTTATGTTGTTACTATTGCAATGTTATGTTGTTTTGCTAGTTTTATGTCAGTGTTACTGTTATGTTAGTGTTATGTTACTGGTGCATGTAAAATATACTTACTAGTTCTTAGGATCTTTTCTTCTCTCCTTATCTCCTCTTGCTTGAAGAATTCTTCTTCTGTAATTTCATAGTAATGAATATATATTGTGTTATTTTTTGCTATTAAACATTACCCCAAAGTATCAATTCATTAGTCCATTAATCCTGTGATCCTCTTCATTGCAAATTTCTCAAAGACTTTAAATTTATAAATTTTCAGTCTTTTAACAATATCCATCAATTCCTGAATTCTTCTCTTCATCTACATTGTCCTTTTCTATCCTCTTCCACAGGAATGGTCTTCTCCTTACTGATCTTTTTGACTGCAGATTCAATTTGACTGATGATTCTACCTTTCTACAATCTCTTCTTCATTTTCTTCTTTGATGATTTGTATATTTTCATTATTTATACCATGTGCTAATTCGATATGTGAACAATAATACCAAGAATCTCTACCCAAAACTTTTATTGAAGGTGTAGAAACTAATACAACAGTGTAAGGACCTAGTCAACTCTCTTTTGTTGCTGATATTTTAGCAAAATTTTTGACATATACCATATCTTCTGGTTTGTAATTATGGAGAGAATAATCCAAAGGATCAGTTTGAATTAATACCCTCATATCATGTAATTCTTTGAGTCTTTGTTGTAAAGCACTTAATTGCCTTCTGAATTGGTTTCTGAACCTGCAATCCTTGTAAATATCTCCAGTTCTATCACAAAGGAAACATCTCATAGGCCCTAATCTTCTTTCACTAGGTCTATAAGTATTGTTGTTATTTCTAGGCTGCACAGATCTCAAAGCAGCTACTGTTTTTACCTCATTAATCTCACTTTCCTTTGCTTTCAATTCAACTTCTTTCAATTTTTTTTTTCAAATCCTTTACTACATTATCTCTTTCATCATGTTTGACCTCAATATCAATATGTAAATACATTGCTTTCTTTCTCAATTCCTCTAATTCCATCTCCTCCCAATCAGGACAATTATTTCTGAAAAACAATTTGATCTTAGGAATTGCATTAAAAAAAAAAACAACTTTTAATATGATTAATAGTTCCTTCCTCTAAAACATCTAGGCTTAAAAGATTTCAGCTGAATCCATGATTTGTTTAAAAAAATTTTAGGCATTCCATTAATTATTTGTTTTATGTTTTCAAATTTAGACCAGGCATTTGGTCTTTTTGTATGCTTCTTCATGACATCCATGATTGACTTTCTGGCCTCTTTCCTATTTCATAATAATTTGCATTATTCATATCAAAATTCTGAAAAATTTCTGGCCATTGAGTCAATAAGGTATCATTTCTATTCTCCTCAATACTTACTTCTCTCATGTTTTGTCAATAATCTGGGTTAAATATATCTATTGCTCTTTGAAATTTCCTTACAACTTTATTTGGTTCTTCAGAAAATGATGGAGTCCTACTCTTAATAGAGTCTAAATGTTCTGGTCTAAACAATTTATGTGTATTTACTTTATAAATTTCATCATTAGTTACAACCAGTATATCCCTTCATGGGAATAATGAAGCTTGATTTTATTGCATTCTGCCTCTTCCCATTATAATATAGATAATTTCTTATTTTTGCCATCATTATCTTTTAGATCATTCTCAAATTTATTTCTTAAAATCATTCTTTCTTTCATACATATCACCATAGCCTCAATCTTTTCCTTCATAATCATCATTAGTTTCATTTCAGAATCCTTATTAAACCACAATATAATAGCTTTTACTCTATATTCAACATGAAAAAATAGAAATTTACACTCATATATAATACAAATAAGCAGAAACAAATCAAAGGTACATGAGCTATAATAGATTGTATAGTAATTTTCATAAATGGCACCATCCGGTAATATTCCAGCAATATAAAACAGCATTGGGGAAAAAGAGTAAAAATTGCACATGGTATATATAATATACACTCCCATATAAATATCAAAACAGCATTAGCCATATATGTAGACATTATATTAATATTATATACAATGTTTCTATATAACCCAGAATATATAATATTATCCACTTTGATTACATTTAGTAAAACTCAAGAACAGAACAACAAGGCTTGAAGGAATGTGGGAAGAGAGCAAGGCAAGTAAGGGGGAAAGAGGAAGGAACTTCCAGGCTAGGCAACTCATGGTCAGGTTATTTAGGGGAATGATGAGATTTAAAACTATGATTATCTACCCTTTCTAATAAACTTTATAAAATATATATCTGGGTATAAATATTATTTCAGTTCTTACAGATGGCAACCAGATTGGTTCTTTAAGACCTTTAATTTTCTTCTGAGCAAAGTTTTGAGTCAGTGCTTATGTAAAAGAAAGGGCTTCAGTTTACTGTCTGCCTGCATATACAAAGTGCACCTTAGCTGAGAAGAAGCAGATCCATCTAGTGAGCCTCCCTCATTGGTGAGATCCTTCCTCCCCCATTCCTTTAGCATAGATACGGGTGGGATAGTAGAGACAGAAGTTCTGACTTTTTGCCCAAATGGGGTATTTAGGACACAGGCAGGAGAGCAGTTGCTTTTTTTTCCCCCATATAGTTAAGGACTCTCCCCATGTGATCCCCCACCAGCGGTTTAAACAAGAGTGGGGCGGTAGAGGATGGATAGGAAGGCTTTTGGGAAGGCAGGATCTCATGGGCCCCCTGACAGTCTCATTTTCCCCAGGCAAGAAAACGCAGACTCCTTTTTCTTCCCAGCCTCTGCACTTTCCCCAGGGCGCTATGCAGGGCAAGAAACTGAAACAGGCTCTTGGATGCCTGCTGATTTTGCTCAGCTCAGCAAAGTGCAATACATGGGAGTAAGCCCCCCCCCCCATTCCAAATGGGACAGAGTCTTTTGTAAACAGGTGGTTTTTAGGACCTAACAGGAACTCCTGCTCTTTTACTATTCACAGCTCACAGGGTCCTAGTGTCCCTTCTCTCAGTGCAGTGCAGGGTGGAGGGAACATCTTAAAATAATCCTGAAGGTCCTTCCAGGCTGTGGACTAGAGTTAGGGGCTCCCTGAATCCCCCAATATTGAAAACACAGGGCCACTGACTAACCTCTGGAGAAAACAGACTGCATTTTTACAAGGAAGTTCTCTTTTGAATTTTTTCTCTCCCTCCCTCACCTTCAAACTTTGCAGACTGACTGCTTCCTTTAGCATATCAAAAGCCAAATTTTTTTTCTTTCTCTTCCTTTATCTGACTGCTTTTATATAAAGGACCATCCACAAGTGCCTTCCACTATACATGCATTTATAGTGCCACCTACTGTTGAGAATTAAAACTGCAGGGAAATAGAAAGAATTCCTTTGCTACTTGCTACAAGTGAACTAAAATAATGCTATTAAATTTGATACATTTAAACAAAAACAATATTAATATGAAATATTAATAATATTGAATTTAAATTAAAATCAAATTTCTAAAATTGAACAAAGCCAATATAAAATCAAATTAATTATATGAAATATTAAGGAAAAATTTTAGAACACAATAGTATTAATAATAATATTGTATTAGGGAATTACTCTGACAGGGAGAGGATGAATTAAAGATCCGATCTACCCACTTCCTCCCTTCCTACTACTCACTCTGCTTTGAGTGAGTATCTTGATATAATAGACAGATAACTCTCTCTTTAATAACTTTAAACAAAAGGGGTTTATTTAGGAGAAAGGGAAAAATAGGGGAGTTGAGGGCAGAAAGGGTTTGAGGTTTCCCTAATCCTAAAATAATTCATAAGTTGGAGGAGGATGGAAAACAGTTTAGGATATAGAAAATTGTCCACAGGTTTGAAGATTCAGTCACATGAACATTATAGGGAGAAACGAGAGAGCAGGGCCTTTCTGTCCTTCCTCCTTTCTGTCCCAAGGGCAAGAGACCAAGGTTCTTCAGTTTGGCTCTCTATCTTCAACTGTCCTTCCCCAGTCACCATTCCATTTTAGAATGTCCTCATTGTTTGACAGATCTGAAGTCCTTGCTTCTCCAGCACTGCTGCAGGTATTTCCCACCTCTCATCCATAACATTACACTATCAATAACAATAATTATTAATTTTAATAACTATTATTGGTCACTACCACCTATTATTAATAACTAATAATTATTGATAATTTACATGTGTTGTTTGAATGTTTAATGTTATTGATTACTAATAACAATAATAGTTATAATAAATGCATATTAATTATGGATGCATATATAATTATTACTAATGAAATTATAATAAATAATAAATGTATATTGATATTAGTTATTAATAACAGTAATTATTATACTGAATACCCATTCATTATTGATACAATTTCTGTGTATCAATTACTGTTTCCTTACATTAGCTTTTTGTTTTAAAGCTCCTCTAATTGCCTTCCAAAACAACATTGAAAAAACTTCATGTCTCCAGTTTTTTAATGTTTTAGAAACTTTTCATTGTTTAAGCTGACCATTTAGCAATACTGAAACTAGCTTAAATAGGCAGATTAAGACATACATACTTTACAATATAAGACATACTGCAACAAATCAAGGGAAATCAGGAAATATTTCTCCTGATTCACCCCTGCATACACTTTTTTAATTCTTGGGTTGATCCTAATTTGCCTAAGGAGAATTGGATGACAAAGAAAGAAGCTAAAAATCTTTGTAACACATGGAAGGACATATTTTTTACTTGGACAAAATATGACTCTTTTGACTTCAAGATCTTAAAAGATTTGAAATTAGCCATTAAAAACAAAGATTCCAAAGATTATAAATACTGGTTCTTATGGGCATATCATGTTGATAAATCGACAATTCCCTCCAGTGAGGAAACCATTCTTTCTTTGAACCATACCATTCTAGCTTAACTCCTTCACTGAAATCTAGCAAGAAACACACTCTATCATCCTACCTGACCTGTGAGGAGGTTTCTCCTCATACTGACACCCATACCAGGACTTGAACACCTCACCTCTTCTCCCTGTCATGCCTTTCTCATTTCCTACAACTCCCATCCCCTTCCTCCCAATCAACTTCTCTACTTTCCCTTAACATCCCGTTACTCATAATCTCCTTCAAACTACCCAGTGCTCACCCATCTCCCCTATCCCCACCTGTACCATCCCTACTTCAATCTTTTCTGTACCCTCCATCCCACCCACCTTACTATGACTACTCCTTTCCACCCTACCTCCAGTCCCTGCCTTGTTCTTCTCCACCCCACCCCCAGATCCTCCCCTAATTCTCTCCACCATGCCCTTGATCTTTTCTCCCTGCCATCTGTAATAGATGCTAATTTCTGAGGGCTGCATATTTGATAGTATATTAGATAACTAATGGATCAAGTTTGGACTACCCTCCTCTCATTCCCTCCCTCTTCAGAAGCCTTTAAGCTTCCCACTCTTTATTCAATCTCCCTCAAATCACTCAGTGTGAGCTATGAGATTTCAATGAAATAGTTCTCTAATCTTCTTTGTCAAACAACATTTTTCCCTTGCATTAATAGGATGTGTGCCTTCATTCTTTCCCACAGTAGTACATACATATGTTTCTGGATGTGTAGCTAAGGTGTGTATTGCCACTGAGTCACTCTTCATTCCTTTGCTACCCTCTGCCAGCTGTATGTTAGTATCAGTAAATTCCTTTTCATTCAAATAATTTCCTGTGAAGTCTTCCTCTACTACATTGGAACATGAATTTAAATCATAGCTGTTGCTTATATATCACATAAGTTTATTTGGCCAGATTCCCCTTTGCACTTAGAATATTGGCTTCAAATCTGCCATTTGAATCCTTTGTTGTTCTTTCAGTTACTAAGACTTCTGTTCTATTCCTCTTTTCAAATTCAACTGCCAATATAATCCAGAGATTCCAAAATCATGTTGGTCATTCTTCTATAGAGCATATTGTAGACCCAAAATCCAGTAATGGCTGCCAGAACAATAGCGCCACAGAGAATTTGCTTAAATATTTTTTTCTACTCTGCTATTTCTAAGGGATTGTAGAGTTCAGTCTTTTTAGGGGTGCCAATCTGTAATAGATGATAATTTGAGGGTGTATATTTCATGGTATACTAAATAACTAATAGTTAATAATTTTGACTACCCACCTTCCATTTTCTTCCCTCTTCAGAAGCCCTTAAGCTTCCCCTCCCCCCTTTCTTCAATCTCCCTCAAATCACTAAGTGTGAGCTATGAGATTTCAATGAAATAGTTCTTAAACTTCTTTGTCAAACAAGGGGTTTGTTTGGGGAAGATAGCACAAGGATGGAGGATAAGGTAAGAGGAGTAGAATTTACCTATTATTTAAAATGAGCCTTTGTTTGGAGTATATTGAGGGAAATTCCATTTCTGTCACAACTGTGAAACAGAGTCAATCAGAGAGAGAGATTTAAGGAACACTGTCTTTTCTTCTTCTTCTGTCAATCAGCCAGGTCACCTCCAACTTGATTAACTCAAGTCCCAGAGATACAACCAGCTTCTTTCCTTCACCTCAGCCAGCCAGCAAAAGCCTTTCACCCCAGTTCAGCAGTTGGCTTGTCTCCAATTGCTTTTCCTGGTAACATATCAAATGAAATTTTCATTTGACTGACAGATCATCCATCACGAGTTTTCTGTTTTGCATGTTTTTTTCCACCATACTACCCAATCCCTGATCAACCTGACCAATTACATTCCACCACACCACCCCCTTCCTCTACTAGCCTCACTACAACCAATTCCATTGAACTCCAGAAAAATGGACAAGCAACAGTTATCACAGACAATTTAAATAAAGGTCTTTTCACTCTAAGAGATGTCCCTAAATATAACAGGCATGGAGATTTGGTAAACATTAGACATCATACACCTTTTTCTCCACAGGACATTGAGAGATTCAAAGAAAAAATTCCCTCATTTGAAACTGAACCTATATTGTTAATAAATAGAGTTGACAACATTTTTCGTATATATGCAACCCCTCATGGATTGATGTATAAGATTTACTCCAGGACTTGCTAAAGGAAAGGGAAAGGCATAAGATTCTTTCTATTGTTAATTGGGTGCAGGGAGAGGGAACAAGCCATTGGCCAACTGAAGATCCAAAATGGGACCCAAATTCAGAGCAAGATTACTTACAACTATGCCATGCTAGAAATGCATTGCTAAAAGCTATTAGAGACTGTTCTGAGAGGCCTGGTACATAAACTAAATTCAAAAATCTTAAGCAAGAAGACAATAATAATCCCTGCCAGTTTATGAATAGACTTATTGAGCTGGGAGGAAGATATATAGAGCTCGACCTTGATAGGGAATGGGATGTTAGACAAATCAGAATACAATTTGTGAAAAACAGTTTTAAGGTAGTTAGGAATTATTTTATGACTAGTTGTCTAAACTGGTCTACTATGACCCTTGAAGACTAACAAAAAGAGTGGCAGTTTATGCTTTTGAGGGACATAAGGAAAAGGAAAAGGAGAACACTGATTTGGTGGAAGCATTGAAGAAGGAAAGAAAAGAACTGACTGCTAAACAGGGTGAGAAAGATAAAGAGAATGCTACTTTAGTAGGGAGATTGAGTAAGGAAATAAAAGAATTAACTGAAACAGTTGGAAAGGTAAAGTAAGGGGAGATCATAGCTCCTGAAAGCTAATTTTAGTGTTGTGACTTAAAATCAAAATTTAATTGTTCATCAGGGAAAATCCCAAATAATAAAATATACAAGTCAGCTGGAAATTTATGGTGATTTAATTGATATAGTGGAAAGAGATTAAGAAGAAGGAAGAAGGAAAGGGAGTAGGATTTCTCCCTCCTGGCTACTGCCAGAAAGAAGACCAGAGGCTCTAGAAAGTAAGGAGGATGGAATCAGCGTGAACTCCACAAGGGCTCAACCAAGATGTCTAGGCCTAAATCATCTCAAGGGCAAACTCACCACAAAACCCAAACAAATAGCTGACACCATGCCAAGATGTCGGAATGCTTAGCACACTGCCAACCAGAGTCACCTCTCCGGGAAAAGAGACAGAGAGAGGAAGTGACATGCCTTATATAGACAGTTTTACGCCACTTTCCTGCATCTCACCTGTACCAATGATAGCTTAGCTTGACTTAGGAAAGCCAAGGGGTCTGTCCACTGTTTCTGATTTGGCATTTGCTAGCACAAGCCCATGTAATGTGGGTGTGCACATTCCTGGGTGCTAGACCAAGCAAGATGGAGAGAATCTAAAAATCACACTCCCTTATATGAATCCACAAAACAACCACTAATGTGTTATTTTTGTGGAAAAGTGGATCATATAATTATGAATTGTAAGAAGAGAAATCAGGAAAGTAGGAATAGAAGTTTCAGGAATGGTAATATTGATAGGACAAATAGTAATTCGAATGAGGAAAATCAAAACTCACACCAAACATCTGTACTCAGTGCGAGAACTCCCCTCAGTATGGAGGACCCCTGAGGTATGGACAAAGGGACTGTGATGAATGATGGTACTTGGGAGGGGAAGGAACCTCAAAGAGGCTGCAGGTGAATTTTTAAGCCTTTTCAGACCTCATTGTCTTATTGATGTTAACTGTTTCAGTTTGTTCCCCTACCCAGAATGAAGAAGTCTCTGTAACACAATTCTAAATACAAGATGTATATAATTTACTGTTAAATGCTATATAAGTTATCAAAAATTGAAATATTCTCTTATATTGTCTTTATTTGTACCTTCCCTATGATTGTACTGAAGAATATCTTTGTAAAAACCCATAAAGATCATTTTGTTCCTTTTTTGCCTTTGTTAATTTTCACATATGTGATGATGGGTGGACTTCATCACATTGGTTTCAACCTGTATAATAGTTTGGGAGCATTTACTTATCTAATTATTTAAGTTGATTTTAATGGGTCTTCAGAAGTGATTTTCTGATCTGGGAGCATCCCTACCTCTGCCTGATCATTTGCCTTCATCTGAGTTGTTTGTAACAAGAGGTAAGAGTTCATTTGTAGTTGAAATAAAGTGAAATGGCATTGTCGTATTTTCCCATCTCTGCATTTCTTGAAAATGTAATGGATGATATAACTGCAGTAATTTTCACTTCTTAGTCCTCAGCTCCACATAAAAATGGTTGGGACATATTGGAGACAGTTCTTATATTTGAAACACTTCATCAACTGTACAGAGGTTTTATCTAGGTTTTTCTCCTGCCAAATTTTGGAATGATGGCATCTTTAGACTCTATTAGTAATCTCACCTGATCTTGAAAAATTGGCTAAAGCCATATCTTATCTACAGGAGGAGACTGACTACTTAGCAAAAGCAATCTTATAAAATTGACTAACCCTTGATATGCGCACTGTCACATTGGGAGGTGTTTGTGCATTTATTAATCAGTCTTGCTGTTATTATGTAAATAGTTCTGGAGAACTTGCAACAAACATCCATGAAGTTCAAAAGTTTCTAATGACACACAGCAAGTAGCTATAGAGACTAATGTGAATCATAATGATAGCTAGTGGAACCTCTCATGACTGCAAGGAGTAGGTTTGTTTGCAGTTATCTTTAAATGGGCTCTTATAATTTTGGGGATTTGGGCACTTTTTAGAATCTGTATTAGTTGTTGTACTACTGATTTTAAAAGGCTTTTACCAGGAGAAAAATTATGTACACTCACACTGTGGATCTTGGTCAAGTTAAGAGGGATATAAATTTCATTTTTTAATGAGCACCTTTTGTATTGTGCCTCTGCTCGGCTAACACAATGTCACATGAAATATGAACTGTGAAATTATGATTTTAGTTATTTTTTCTATTTATGTTTGCAATGGGATATCTGATCTTTTCTTTCTTTTTTCCTAAGCTTGGAGATACTTGAAATACATGAAATCAGAATTAATGTTTTTACTGAAGGATAAAATTAATAGTGTATGTTTACATTATCTATTAGCCCTAGTAACTATATATACCCAAAGGCTTAAGACTTTGGAAACCTGCCATACATTAATACATTTCATGGGACTTTGTTAAATGATTGTGTCTGATCACAGGATATGGGAACAACAGAGCCACTATACAGTGCCAAGTAGCAGAATGTCAAAAAGGACCAAACCCAATCCAGGGAGGATTGTTGTACTTCTATGCCAATATGAAAGGACTTGAACCTAGTGTCAGAATCGAGGTTGCGGCACTTGACATACATTAAGATGCAGGATTCCTTGTACCACACTCCATGTGCAATACTCTGAGTCAAGTACCTCAGTTTAGCTATCATACTGGCTCCCACTATCTCTGACAATGAAGGTAAAATCAGACCAGGGAATGATTTTTCCCATTTGCTGTGGAAACTTAGTCCTTTCTCTCTTATAGTGTTGCAATTTCTGTAGTCCTGGCTGCAAATGGTTAAAGTGCTGTAGTGATGTTATTTTCCTACCGGCTTGTGGGACATAATTCATTTTAATTGGACCTTGCTGTGATTCAAGAACCTGTTAGAGGTTTATTTTATTTTTTACTCAGAATTTTATACATGTAAGATTTTTATTTTATTTTTATCATTTCTGTACTTATTTTTATACAGAATTTCATTTTTTTACTCTTTTATTTGGTATTTTTTGATTGTTGCTTTTGTTTTTCTTTTGGCAATTGTTTCATATACCTCATAACTCAGGCATGTATCCCAGTCTGATTCTGGAGTTGTTCAACACTCTTGTGGGGAAGTGGTGGTTGTGTAATTATCCTAAAAAATACAAAATTTAAAATTGCTTAGAGACATTTCAAGAAAAGAAACTTGCCAACACCTAAAATCAAGAAAGCAGATCCTTTTGGATAAGGTGCTTTAAAGATGACTGAAAAAGCCACATACTGCATCAAAAGATCCAGAATGAACTTTGGGATATAATGAACTGAATTTAAGGGGGTTGAAAATGCTAATTCTGACTGTAAACTCTTATGCCAAAGTGAACTACACCCTAATTGGCATTTTATCAATGCATCTATCAATCATTTTTTTGTATTTTGCTCTCATCTCTAACTATTGTAACTTCCTCTTAGAAAAATGCAATATTGTATGTACTCTTAGCTAAAAGGTATTTAGTTATAAGATAGTTGTATTTAAATGATCCATTGTGGAGGCAGGTCTCCAAAATGATCACAGAGGGCATGGTGTCAAGAAATTTCATTCCCTCCTCCTCCTGAGTAGCTTGACCTGTTCATCAACATTCCTCACATAAGACAGTTACACCAGGCTTGTGTCTGTGTACATGCTGTATGTTGATAAAAGTGAGGGGGCAGTGACTGACCAGGGATTTTTGGGCTTGAGGCTTTAAAAAACATGGGAAGAGATTGAGGAAAATAAGGGGGAAATAGGAAGGTACTGTAAGGCTAGGCAACACATGGTCAAGTTACTTAGAGGAATGATGAGATTTAAAAACTATGATTATCTACCCTTTCTAATAAACTTTTAAAAATATATATCTTGGTAGAAATATTAATTCAATTCTTACATCTAGGATTCTTAAATGGACCATCATATCATCTGCAAAGAGTGATAGCTTTTTCTCCTCATTGCCTATTTTAATACCTTCAATTTCTTTTTCTACTCTAATTGCTACTGCTAGTGTTTCTAGTACAATGTTGAATAATAGAGGTGATAATGGGCATGCTTTTTTCACTCCTGATCTTATGGAGAATGATTGTAATTTGTCCCCATTGCAGATAATGTTTGCTAATGGTCTTATATATATTCTGTTTATTAGTTTTAGGAAAGGCACTTCTATTCCTATATTTTCCAGTATTTTCAATAGGAATGAGTTTTGCATTTTGTCAAAGACTTTTTCTGCATATATTGAGATAATCAAGTAATTTTTGCTGGTTTCCTTGTTGATATGGTCAATTATGTGGTTGATTTTCCTAATATTGAACCATCCTTGAATTCCTGGTATGAATCCCACATGATCATAATGAATAACCCTTGTGATCACATGCTGGAGTCTTTTTGCTAGTATTCTATTTAAGATTTTTCCATCTATATTCATTAGGGAAATTGACCAATAGTTTTGTTTCTCTGTTTTTGAATTGCCTGGCTTTGGAATCAGTAAACTATTTGTGTCATAAAAGGAATTTCCTAGAACTCCTTCTTTGCTTATTCTGTCAAATAGTTTGTATGGTATTGGGATTAGTTGATCTTTGAAAATTTGATAGAATTCATTTGAGAATCTACCTGATCCTGTGGATTTTTCCTTAGGGAGTTCATTGATGGCTTATTCAATTTCTTTTTTCTGATATGGGGTTATGTAGGTATTCTATTTCTTTGTCTATTAATCTAGGCAATTTATATATTTTTAAATATTTACCCATATCAGCTAGATTGCCATATTTATTGCCATAAAATTGGATATAATAGTTTTTAATGATTGCCTTAATTTCCTCTTTTTTGGAGGTTAGGTCTCCTTTCTCATCTTGGATACCATTAATTTGGTTTTCTTCTTTCCTTTATTAATCAAATTGACCAGGACTTTGTCTATTTTATTTGTTTTTTTTCCAAAGTACCAGTTTCTAATATTATTTATTAATTCAATAGCTCTTTTACTTTCAATTTTATTAATTTTCCCTTCAATTTTTAGAATCTATAATTTTGTTTTCATCTGAGGATTTTTAATTTATTCACTTTCTAGTTTTTTTAATTTGCATGCCCAATTCATTGACCTCTGCCCTCCCTAATTTCTTAATATATGATCTCAAGGATATAAATTTCCCCCTAAGTAATGCTTTGGCTACATCCCATAGATTTTGAAAGGATGTCTCATCATTGTCCTTTTCTTCAATTAAATTATTTACTGTTTCTATGATTTGTTCTTTAACTAACCAATTTTGGGGAATCATGTTATTTAATTGCCAATTAATTTTTTAATTTACCCCTCCATGTGCACTTATTAATTATTATTTTTATTGCATTGTGATCTGAAAAGGTGACATGTATTTTTTCTGCTCTTTTGTACTTGTTTGCAATGCTTTTATATTCTAGTACATGGTCAATCTTTGTGAATGTGCCATGTGCTGCTTAAAAGAAGGTATATTCCTTTTTGTCCTTATTTATTTTTTTCCACATATCTATTAACTCTAGTTATTCCAAGATTTCATGCAATTCTCTTACCTCTTTCTTATTTATTTTTTGGTTTGATTCATCTAGTTCTGATAGAGAAAAGTTCAGGTGTCCCACTAGCATACTTTTTATATGTATTTCATCCCTGCACTTCACTAGTTTCTCCATTAGAAATTTGGATGCTATGTCATTTTGTGAATACACTTTGAGTATTGATATTTCCTCATTGTCTATACTGCCTATTATCAGGTTGTAATTACCTTCTCTATCTCTTTTATCTAGATCTATTTTTAGTTTGGCTTTGTCAGGTATCATGATTGAAACTCCTGCCTTCTTTTTCTCAGTTAATGCCTAATAGATTTTCCTCTGTCCACTTACCTTTACCTTATGTTTGTCTATCTTCCTCATGTATGTTTCTTGTATACAGCATATGATAGGATTTTTGTTTCTAATTCACTCTGCTATTTACTTGTGTTTTTCATGTTTGAGTGCATTCCATTCACATTCAGAGTTATGATTGCCAGCTGTATATATCCCAACATTTTGAATTCCAGTCCTAGTCCTCCCCTTTCTTCTTTTACTTTTTTCTTTCTACACAAGTGTTTTGTTTTTAACCAGTCTCCCTAATTCCTGCCCTTATTTTACTTCTTTTTCTAACCTCTCTCCCTTCTTGTTCCCTTCTTATTTTCTTTATGGTCTTTTAAAACTAATACCCCACCCTCTCCCTCCCTTGTAGTGCTTCCCTCCCCACCAATATGTTCCTTACCCTTCTACTTCTGTATATGATGTGAATCAATTTTCTGTCCCAATGGATCTGATTGTTCTTCCCTCTTTGAGTCAATTTCAATACACATAAGAATTAAGTATTTCCAATCTATAATCTCTTTATACTTCCAGTGTATTGGTGTTCTCCCCCATTCCTGCCATGCATTTCTGTATGACATATAAATTTACCCCTTTTTGTCTCTTTTCCCATTTTTTTTTAGTATTTTTACCTCTAGTTTATATATACATACATATAAATACATACACACACATATATGTATATATATATATCTTGGCACTTCATTCTATATAGTTTATCACTGTTACCTCTAAGTATAATTCTTCTAGCTACTGTGATTGAAGAAATTTGGGCAAAGACAAAATTAGATCTGCAAAGCAAGGAGAGCTCAGAACATTGAAACACATAGATCTTTGGGGGATGGGAGAGAGAGAGAAGTTGTGAAAGAAAGACAGTTGGACCCCAGATGCCTGGAATTCATTCTTCTTCTTTCTGAAGGTGGTTGAGGACATACTTTCATCTCCTTTCTGGCCATTACCTTTCTACTTCTACTGTGAATGGAAGTAATAGTCTTTCCCAGAAGAGAGCCTGCCAGAAGTATTGCCATCTTTTCTCTGAAGAAAATATTTCATTTATTTCCATTTGAAGAGACTTAACCAAAGCATTCAGTCAATATTACAACTGAAAAGAATAGGGACCCATTTTTTTCCTCTTTCCTAACCCCACCCTTACCTCTTTCTCCCCAAAGAATGAATAGATCCTTCAGCTAAATAAATTAGTCTAAAGGGTTTTGTTACTGGAAAGAAGAATCAAATTACCATTTGTGAGGAAATCTCCATTTACCTTGCTCAGTGGGAATGGACAGGAAGTGGATAGTGGAGGGGCCCAAGATATAACCTCTTTCTTTTGCTTACTTCCTGGTGTAACCTCTGTTGATTACCCAGTTACATTTTCACCAAGTTCCCTCTCTAGTACAATTTGGAACCCCAGGAAAAGTCTGTACCCACCCCAGGCTACTAGATATAGATTATGTAGAAAAATGATACTGCAAATACTATTTGGGGAATTAGTGTTAGCTATCATAGCAGGTTACTGGATATACAATATTGTGTATAGTGCCTTCCCTGGAGTTGTGATGGAAACCAAAGGTCTGATAGCCAACTCCACAGCATTCATGATAACGATGCCTTTAACAGACAACAAAGTAGTATGGTGAATAATCACCCAAATGTACATATTTGCAATGGTGGCTATCCAAACCTTTAATTATTAAAGAAATGTTCTTAAATTCTTTACACCCAAAAAAGCAGCCCAGATTTTAGTGCTAGATGTATAATATTTATTGCAGAATATGGAGGATTTGGGGAAAACAGGGAATAATGGAAGGTTTGAAGCAGGGTATGGAGGAGTTGAGGTGAGTGAGGGAATATTGCTTAGTGAGGCAAAGGAGAGAGATGCCCCCTGCCGAGAGGCAGCAGTAGGGGTATGATAAGAAACATTTGTCTTTGAATGACTGAACTGATGTTCAGCTCCCTCTAAGTCCAGAAAAGATAGTCCATTTTTCTGTGAATTCAAATAAGATGAAGTTTAATAACCAGCTTTTTTTTCCCCTCTGAATAAGGTTGGAGCCTTCCTCAGCTTGGAGCTGAGGCCTAGCCTCACAGGTTGGTGGAGGGTTTCTCCCATGCCCATCTACTTTATATCTGTGTTAGCTTCTCAAATTCAAAAAATTAGTAGTAGACAGAAAGCAACCAAGGAAAGTTCTAACTTTCAGAGCTGATTGGGCCTATGTCTTCGGGCTGAAGGAAGTAGAGGTACTCCAGACTGGGCTGCACAAGCTCCTCTCTCCTCATACACCAAGGAAGGAAGTAAAAGCCCAGCAGGAAGAAGGTGCTAGTCACAAGACCCAACTGCCTCTCTCAGTTGCCCCTTCCCCCACCAACTGTCAGTCTTTACAATTTCTTCTTTCTTGATATTCCCACTGTTGCTTGTTCCAACACAGTGGCAGAAAGTTCAGAACTTATTCCTAGTTTCCTTTACACAGATGACCCCTTACAGCAACTAGTCAAAAAGATGTATGCTGAATACTTAGAGAAGCAGGGGAAAGGACAGGTTCAGGAAGAGAAAGGGAAAAAGACAAAAGTACTGGCAGATACAGGGAATAAGTACAAAGAAAATAAAACAAAGAACCATAAGAAAGGGGAAGAGGGAAATTATAAAAATGATACAGAAACTAAAAAGATCCTATCATTAAGAGACATTTAAAAAATTTCTGATACAGTTGTTGTTCTTCACTCACAGGCCCACAAACCATTCTCTACCCAGGAATTTGATTCAATAAAATTCAGATTTCCAAAAATATTATCAGAACTTTATAGGACTCTTAAAGAACTGAACAGGGCATTTAAAATATTTGAACCAGATATTGAAGATTCAGACCTTCTTTTATCTAAATTATTTACCTCTCATGAACATAGGCAGTTTTTTGATAAGACCAGACAAGAAACATCCCTGAGAAGTTGGCCTACAGTGGAGGAAAGGGAAGACTTTGATTTTGCAAACCCAACAAGCTTGGCATACCATAGAAAATGCAGGGAACATCTCCTACAGGCAATCAAGTCATTTTGTTCTAAGTATATTCAAAGCTTGGAGTATATTTGACTAGTTGAGTCAAGAAAAAGATGAACATACTGCAATTTTTATAGACAGACTGGCTGAAACAGGTGAATCCATCATGGGTTTGAATCAAGACTCATTAGAGTCAGTGACTCAAGTCAGGAGACAATTCCTGAGAGGTTATAACTCCCATCTAAAAATTTCTTCAGGAATTATTTCCACAAATATGATGGTATTATGATCAATGAACTCAGAGATGCCACTACTTACTTGTTTAATAGTAATAAGGAACAAAAACAACAACAAAAACAACAACAAAAAAGAATCAAAACAAAAATTACAAAATACAGAAGAATCTCTTCAGCAAAAAAAAAAAAATTGAAGAAATCAAAACTTTGCAAACAATAAAAACATATTGTAGACCCTTATACCAGCAACGGAGAGGTCAAAAAGAGACTTGAAAATGCTTTTTTTATGCCATAGAGTGACCACTTGGTGAAAGAATGCTATTTAAAGAGGAAATGTGAGCAAAATAATAAAAGCAGCAAAGCTCAGGGAAGAACATATTATGGATCATACTCAAACTGATGATGTGAACACTGCAGTCTTAAGGAGTCAGAAACCCCAGACCCTGAATGCATGAAACTGCCTATAAAGACAGTGGCAAAGCCTAAATATTCAGATGTTTTGATGAATGGAAGATATTTGTTATGAAGCCAGGATTTTAAAATACTTGAAAATAAGAAATGTCATGGAAGAAAAAAATGGCAGAGTGTGACACTTAATAAGGGACTTATAGGATTAAAACATAAAAATACAAAGGGAGAAGAAATTGAATGGGTGTTACCTAAAATTAATTTTTAGGGTCTGTGAGAATTTATGATGAAGAATCAGATAAAAACCTAAGTAATAAGCAGAGACAAGTAAAGAATATAGAACAAGAGATCAAATATATGATAGCAGAGATGAAAACTGATATTGGAGACTCCTGCAGGAGGTGCTTAGTAACCAGTCAAGAGAAGAGCACAGTACAGATCAGAAGATATTTAGAAAATTTCTTTGAGTGCAAATTGGGTTTAGGGATTGAAAAGGGGAGAAAGATAATTCATGAAAACTTATATAAACAAAATCATAAGTTGATGAAATGAACAGAGAAATAAAATTTCAATTCCCTGTAACAAGATAATCATGTGAATGCACAGACTAAGGTTACTATTACAGATATATCTTTAGGAGATATAGGCAATGTAAATAATCTCACAGACAAAGATAAAACCCCACTTGGACCAATTAGAAATTCAAAAAGCTGTTTGTCATAGACTTTCTTAGATAAAATATCTAACTTGAATCCAGAAACTGAAATTTTTCAACCTATGCAAAACAACTTAGAAAATCCAAATGTAAAGGGTAATGGAGTAGAAAATACAGTTAATATTGATCACCATAATCAAAGTATTGAATGTGTAAAATCAGTAAGATTTGAAAACATAAATGGAATGCAGAGCTGCCATGATGGGCAAAGGTTCAAGAAACTTCCATGAAGCCAACATTTTGAATGGAGGGAGGAGGTCTGACCAAGTCAAATTATATGACCTAACAGATAGCTATGGTTTAAATTCATATTCCAAAGAAGAGGAAGAAAATATAGAATCAAGTGTAAATAAAAATCAGTCAGGAAATGTATAAAACCAAGAAATTTTAATGGGTCCAACCATACAATTAGCAGGGGATGGAAGTGCAGTGCAAGGTGACAAGTTAATGATTAGTTCATTATCCACAGAGAAAAACAGAACCATACATATGGATTAAGGTGGGGGAAGAAACAATACAAAGCTCTCATGGATACTGGTGCTTCAAAGTCAGTCCTAAAGACATTCTTAGGAGATACCAATATAGTGGATATGGTTTCAGTGGCTGTAGCTACTGGGGAAATACAGCAAGTCCCAGAGGTAAAAAGCACAATGGTTAAGCTAGGTCCTCTCACCTTTGATGATACATTTCTCCTAATTCCTGGATGTCCAGATCACCTTTTAGGATGGGATATTTTATGTAAAATTGGGACAATCCTGCAATGTGAACAGTCTGGGAATATGTATCTGCATCTACCCAAACATTATTTAAAACATTATCCATTGCTATATCTGGAGCAATTGGAGGAACAGCCTGAACAGATACAAACATTAACATTATTTTATGACATACATGATGATATACCAAAAGGGGTTTTTGCTAAACATCAGAATGATGTGGGTAGAAGAAAATCTTCTGCATCAGTAAATATAAAAGTCAGGGATGATGTACCTCCTAAGACACCTCAATACAAACTTAGCAAAGAAGCTATTGAAAGCATGACACCAATTATTATTAACAGTTTTCTAGAGCAAGGCATTTTAAGACCTATAGTGTCTGAATTCAATAGTCCAATTTTGTCTAAGAAAACCAAGCTAAATGCAGACATGACACCATCTGGGTGATTTGTGGAGGATCTTAGGGCAATCAAAAACTTTGTAAAGAAAACATACACAGTGATACCTTCTCCAAATGATATTATCATACAGATTCCACCAGATGCCAGGTGGTACACAGTGATAGATCTAAGCATTGCATATTTAAACATACTATTGCACCCTGACTCCCAAAACATTTTTACTTTCCAATGGGAACAAAATCAGCTCTGCTGGATGAGGATTGTCCAGGACTGTTGTGAATCAGCTTCTATATTCTGTCAACTACTTCAGAAAGATCTAGCAACTATCAGTTTCAAGCATAGCAAGTTGGTGCCCTCTGTGGATGATTTACCTTTAGCATAACCAGATCCAAACACATGTTTGGAGGATTCAAAAAGGCTATCTATAGAGCTTTATAAGAGAGGACACAAGGTCTCTAGGAAGAAGATTCAGTGGGTACTCCAAAAGTAAAATATCTTGGATTTATCCTGGAAGAGGGTACCAGGAAAATTTTACGTAAAGAATATCTGATATACAGAATCTAGGCATCCCTAGAATCAAGAAACAACTCAGGGCATTCCTAGGGGTTGCTGGTTTCTCAAGACAGTATATCAGAGGGTATTCCCATTTCAAAGTGCTTAACTGACTTGACAAAGAATGAGGTTAAAGAACCACTGCAACTACCTAAAGAACATCTCCATGCTTTGTCAAAGTTGAAACAAGCCACTTTAAAAGCATCAGCTTTAGGGATACCAAATTACAAAAGGAGTTCTACTTATGAGTACATGAAGCTAAGGGCATTGCTTCAGGGGAATTGGTGCAATATTTTGGGTTGAATTTAAGACCTATAGCATTTTACAGTTCTATCCTAGACCCAGTGGCACAAGGAATGGTACATTGCCTGAGAAGCATTGTTGAAACTGCTCTCATGGTGAAGAAAGCAAATGATATTATACTGGGATGCAAGCTACATGTCTATTCTGCAAACCAAATTGAAAAAGTCTT
Organism: Monodelphis domestica; assembly: GCF_027887165.1. Classification (NCBI taxonomy): domain Eukaryota; kingdom Metazoa; phylum Chordata; class Mammalia; order Didelphimorphia; family Didelphidae; genus Monodelphis; species Monodelphis domestica. The sequence continues at coordinate 149,086,113 of NC_077234.1, read as the reverse complement.
ATGGTCAGGTTGCAGAATACATATGCTTTCACAAATGCCATGATATCTCAGTATGAAATCATTTTGCTGGGTAATGACAACATAACCATTCATAGATGTGCTCCATTGAATCCAGCTACTCTGATTCCAGATTTTCTATTGGTGAAGAACCACTGAATGATTGTAATCATGTGGTAGGAATGATGTATAAGCCTAGAGAAGACCTCAAAGATACACCTCCTAGTGATCATGATATGGAGTTATACACTGATGAATCCTCATACATCTATCGAGGACACAGGGTCATGGGGGCAGCAGTTGTAACTATTGACAAAATGCTTTGGCATGCATCATTACTAAGTCATGTCAGTGCCCAGGGCACTGAGCTGAAAGCTTTGCTCCAAGCCCTGAAGATGGCAAAAAAGCGAACATTTTCTCTGATTCCTCTTACATTTTTTCTGTGATTTATGCCATGGGTTTTATTTGGAAGAACAAAGGTTTTATAACAATAGCTGGAAAACCAGTTGCATATAGTGAACTTATACATCATCTGATAGAAGCTGACGACTTGCCAAAAGAGTTAGCCATTATCCACTGCAAGGCATATACTTATGGCAAGGACAGTATAATCCTAGGAAACCAAAGAACAGATATAACAGCTAAATATGCAGCAAGATTTGGTCCCTACCATGTGCTGAATCTTTTCTTTGTGGAAAAGTATGATCTTACTGCAGATTACCACTAGGATGAGGTTTAGTAATAGGGAAAAAAATCATCTAGGGGCTAGATTAGTTAAAGGCATCTGGGTAACTCAAAGAGGGAAACCAATTTCCCCCCCACCCCCAATTATACCAATATCTATGCAATGCGATCCATTCCAAAGGTCATTATGGTGTGCAATCCATTTGAGATGCAGTACAAAGATTCTGAATAGCTCCAGGGATTTCAACAAATGCTATCAAAGTTTGTCAGGCATATGACATATGTAGGAAATTTAATCAAGGTCATTTTAAGAACATAGCATTGGGAGGAAGACCTCTAAGTCATATGCCTTTCCAATGTCTGCAAATAGACTACATAAACATGCCTAATGACAAAAGATTCAAATATGCATTGGTTATTGTAGATAGATTAACAAGATGTGTTGAGTCATATTCAGCTAGGAAAAATGACACAGCCACAGTAGTAAGATCTTTACTGAGAGAAATAATTTCTACGTACAGCATTTCTGATACCATAGACTTGGATTGAGGGACTCATTTCACCTCTCAGATGGTGTAAGAAGTATATAAGAACTTAGGTATAAAATACAGTCTACATGATGTATATAGACCAAAGAGTTCAGGTCAAGTTGAACAATTGAATAGAGAATTGAAAACATGGATAGGAAAACTCTATTCAGAAACCCATTTGAAATGGACAGACGTTATTCTGCTAGCATTGTTTCAACTAAGAATAAGACCCAGAGGTGACTTGCATGTATTCCCATTTGAGACGTTATTAGTGGTAGTCTCTCAGTGACCGAGAATGACAATTGTCTTTGTGCATTATCATCTATTGATGTACCCTCATGTGGCTTTGAAATCCAAAGACTAAGGCATAAAGTTTGTGGCATATGGGGCATGGGACTCCAGTTGTTATGGGAGGTGCGCTTGTGGCCTGGTGTTGGCGTTCACGTGCAGCGGCAAGAAGTCTATGTCATTCATTTTCAAAGGTGGTGGCGGCATGGTTAATGCGGGTTTGCCAGCTGCTTCTGACAGAAGCAGCAAGTTCTAGTTGCTTTGGTGTAATGCCAGCCCACTTTAAGTTTGACTTTAGCTGATCCTTGTATCTTTTCTTTGGTCGACCTTGTTTCCTGAGGCTAGCTGACAGTTCACCATAGAATACCTGTCTTGGTATTCGCTGTGGGTCCATGTGGATGACGTATCCAGACCATCGTAGCTGGTTTTGAGGACCATTACTTCGATGCTGGTGGAGTTGGCTCTGTCGAGGACTTCCTGATTGGTGATTCAGTCCTGCCATCAGATCCTCATGATTGACTGGAGGGAACTTTGGTGGTATTGCTCCAGCTATTTCATGTGCTTCCGGTACAGTGTCCATGTCTCACAACCTTACAGGAGTGAGCTGAGGTCCATTGCATTATACACTTTGAGCTTCGTAAAACTTGGGTGAAGTATAGTTTGAATAGAGGACACAACCTTGTTTCATGCCATTGGAGATGTTGAAGCAATCGGAAGTCTCTCCACCAGATAGTACTTCCCCTGTCATGTCGACATGAAAGAGCTGGATCAGTTTGACAAATTTTTCTGGGCAACCAAGCTTGCTGAGAATGACCCACAATTTTTCTGGGCAACCAAGCTTGCTGAGAATGACCCACAATGCATCCCTGTTCACTGTGTCAAAAGCCTTCTTCAGGTCTATAAAGACAATGTAGAGACTCAGGTTCTGCTCAAGGCATTTTTTTCTGCATTTGCCTCACCTTGAAGACCATGTCGATGGTGCTGCGATCTGGTCGGAAGCCGCATTGTGATTCAGGCAGGTTCTGCTCTGAGACAGATGACAGGAGTCTGTTGAGTATAACATGGGCGAGGATCTTTCCAGCAGTGGAGAGTAGTGAGATGCCTCTGTAGTTGTCACAGGTTGCTCATGCACCTTTGTTCTTGTATAGGGCTACAATGGAGGCATCTCTGGGTTCTGGGGGCATGTCTTCCTCTTCCCATATGCTGGTCAGCACTATGTGGAATGCCTGGAGCGCCTTTCCATTTAAGGCCTTGTACACCTCGGTTGGGATCCCGTCTTTACCGGGTTCCTTGCCTGCACTCACCTTTATGACATGATAGTATTGCAAAACCATCATATATATCTATGTTAAAAGGAGAATGCCAACTTTGTTACTATTTAGTAGAAAAACAAAATAGGTTGGAAGAATTAAGGAAACTAGGATTGTTAGTATGATGGATACCATTGGGTTTCTCATTACATAATATAAAAGTGGGAGACATAGTATATGTCAAGAATTTTAATAGACACATCTACAGAACCAATATGGATAGGCCCTCTAGACATGATTATGATTACTCCCATATCTGTCAAAGTATCTGGGAAAGATCCATGGTATCATGCTTTGTATGTAAAACAACATTATTCCCATAATATTAGCATAAATGTAGAAGAACAAGAAGTAACATCCTAAATAAAATGCATAAGAAAGATTCTAAAGTATCGCCAATAGCCCTAACAATATCTTAACAATTGTCCCTATAAAAATCAATACATGAGAGTAAAAGTAGAATAACAAAATGAAAGCACTATACAAAACAATACAACAACAACAACAATACAAATGAGAGACATGAGAGTACAAGATGAAACAGAATATAAGCACTAGAAAACAATGATTAAAAAGGAAAGGAAAATAGCTTCAATAAGAAAAGATCTCTGCTAACAACAACAACAATAATAATAATGGAACAAGATTAATTAACAAAGAAAACATATTTCTGAAAAAAACTAATTACATCATGTATAATTCTATCTATAGCAACAAGAAAATAAGAACCATAGAGTAAAGGAAAATTCTATCTCAAAGAAAAATTCAAAAGTCAAAATAATCTCCTAATATAAACATCTCAAAGAAACTAAATCTCCATGAAATGAAAACCCATGAAAATTAAACATCAAATGACAAAAGATAATATCACATTTCAAAATTATAAGATATATTAAAATCTACTTAGTAAAACACATTACATACACCCACACATGAAGATTATCACATGGAAAAACATACATCCACTCATGAAGAATCAATCCATTAAAGATTGACAAGGATGCATAAATAATTCAAACTTACTTCCATGGACATGCAAACAAGGAAAAAATCAGTCTTACACACAGGCATACAAAGAGCTTACACACATGTATGTTGCTGTATGTTGAAGAACATGGAACTTCAATCAAGGGGAGACAACAGACAACATGTGTAACATGAACAGATAAAGAACCCAAGACATGCATGTTTCCTACAATCAACACCAAGGACATGGAAAGACTTTTTAATCCAGAACTGATGTTGATGAGGTCACATAAGAATTCACCATACATGTTAACTTCATATATAGGTACATGCATATATACAATCACATATAAGAACAACATGGATAGAAATCTCATGGATAGAGTAAGGTTGTAACATCTCATGATTAGAACACACACAAAAATTCATATTGCTATAATTTTGAGTTTCTATGAAAAACTCAAAGGAAATATCTTATCTGCATGTCTTTGAACAGAACTCACATGCAAAATGTATCATAATTGTACATATGTAAAATGTGTACAGACAGAACCATGTACATATGTAAAATACTAATGGAACTAACATTCTAACATTATAATTTTAAATTACTGACATTTCTATCAACTAATACACAGGGCAAGATTAGATAAGGCAGTTGAAATTCTAGACTAATTAGGGAAAGATTGATATCATATTTAAGATAAGTTACATAGTTATCTTAGGAATTGATATTGTTTATAAAAGTCTGACTTAGAACAGGTTATAGTTCTTTAGGAAATAAGAAAGTTACATTGTAGAATACTTTAAAATAGCACAGTCTCATAGCTCAGACAGATGGAAGAAATTAGGAGATAATATAGGTAAGTATGAGAAAAGGAATACAGAATTTCTAGTTGTAATTCTGCCAAATATAAAAATGAAGATATTTGTGATTGAAGAAATTTGGGCAAATTTGGTACTTCATCCTACACAGTTTATCACAGTTCCCTCAAAGTATAATTCTTCTAGCTACTGTGATTGAAGATTGAAGAAATTTGGGTAAAGACAAAATTAGATATGCAAAGTAAAGAGAACTCAGAATATTGAAACACACAAATCTTCAGGGGATGTGAAAGAGAGGGAGTTCCATGGAAGTTCTGAAGGAGATACAGTTGGACCCCAGATGCCTGTAATTCATTCTTCTTCTGCCAGAAGGTGGTTGAGGACATACTTTCATCTCCTCTCTGGCCATTGCCTTACTACTTTTACTGTGAACTGAAGAAATAAGTCAGTGTTGCCCAGAAGAGAGCCTGGCAGAGGTATTGTCATCTTTTCTCTGAAGAAAATATTTCATTTATTTCCATTTGAAGAGACTTAACCAAAACCACCAGTCAATCTTACAACTCAAAAGAATAGGGACCCCTTTTTTCCCTCTTTTCTAACCCCACCCTTATCTCCTTCTCCCCAAAGAATAAATACATTCTTGAGTGAAATAACTTAGTCTAAAGGATTTTGTTACTAGAGAGAAGAATCAATTTACCTTAACCAATTTATCTGTGAGGAAATCTCCATTAACTTTGCTCAGTGGGAAAGAACAGTAAATGGAGATGGGAGGGGCCCAAGATTCAGCTTCTTTCTTCTGCTTATTTCCTGGTATAACCTCTGTTGATTTCCCAATTTCATTTTCACCAAGTTCCCTCCCTAGTACACTACTCAGGTGATAATAACAATTTTTAAGAGTTTCCAGTATCCTCTTTTCTAGTAGGAATACCAGTTATATTAAACTTATTCGGTCCCTTATTTTTTTTTCTTTTTCCCCATTCTTAATTACCTATTGGTGATTCTCTTGAGTTCTGTGTTTGGGCTTCAACTTTTCTGTTCAAATCTCATCTTTTCTTTATGAACGCTTGGAAGTCTTCTATTTTATTAAATGACCATATTTTCCCCTGTAAGAATATAGTCAGTTTTGCTAGGTAGTTGATTCTTGGTTGTAGAACTAATTCCCTTGCTTTCTGGAATTTCATATTCCATGTGTTTCAGTCCTTCAGTGTAGATGCAGCCAGATCCTGTGTTATCCAAACTGTGGTTCCATGGTATCTGAATGACTTCTTCTAAGCAGCTTGTAATATTTTTCCTTTGTCTGTTAGTTCTTGAATTTGGCTATAATATTCCTTGGTGTTGTCAGTTGAAGATTAAGTACAGGGGGTGATCTGTAGATTCTTGCAATCTCCCCTTTTCCCTGTTGCTCTACAATGTTGGGACAGTTTTCTTGGATAATTTCCTGTAGAATGATGTCCAGGCTTTTCTTTTTGTCATGGTCTTCTGGTAGTCCAATGATTCTTAAGTTGTCTCTCCTTGACCTGTTTTCTAGATCTTACATTTTGTGGATGAGGTATTTCATATTTTCCTCAATTTTTTCATTCTTTTTATTTTGTTTTATAGACTATTGCTGTATTGTGTAGTCATTTGCTTCTAGTTGCTGGATTTTAGTTTTTAAAGACTAAATTTCATTCCTGGCTTTTTTGTCATTTTTCTCCTTGTGATCTTTCATCTCCTTTGCCTCATTTTCAAACTAGATAATTTTGGGTTTCAAGACATTGGTTTCTGTTTCCAGATGACTTATTTTGCTTTTTAAGTTCTTTTCCCATTTCTCTTCAGCCTCTCTTAATTGTTTTTTGAATTGTATATTGAGTTTTAAATCCTGTTTCCAATTTACTAGAGTTTCTGTGTTTTTGCTTCATGTTTCTTGATTCTCCTCTATTCTTTTTGCTCTTTGTTCGTTCCTTGGATAGAAGCTGTCAATTGTAATTTCTTTTTTCTTTTTCTGTTGTTTACTCATATTTTCCCCTTCTTTCCTTCCTGTAATTGCCTGTAGTCTTGCTTTTCTCATTATTTGCTGAATCTGTTGTGTTGGGCTGTTTTGTCCTGAAGGGGCTTCTTCTCTGCTCTGCTGATTGACCAGGTTATGTTTATGGCATTAATGATCCCTGAGGCCAGATCTTCCCCAGCTGGCAGCAGAAGCTGAAAAGCAGCTGGGCTTCTCACTTGCCTGTAGTTTGTTGGAGTCTTTGCCCTTGGAGTTAGTTAGCAAGGCTACCAGGTTAGTCTGTGGGGAATAGGGATTTGGAGTTTGAGTTTCCCTGCCCTCTGAAAGCTTATCTTCCCTACTGATAAGATTGAGCTAGGGCAGAGTTAATCTGCAGAGATGGTTATACCTTGAAGCCAAAAAATCAAGAAGGAGGGGTGGGGCAAGATGGTGTGTCTTGGCTGCTACTATGATGCCTCCTCTGCACTTTCTTCTCCAGCTGCCTCCCCACCACCTGTGTTCAACACCCTGAGTCAGTCACAGCTGTGCCAGTAAGGTACTCCCTCTAGACTAGTGCCTTTGTCCACCCATAAATTTAAGCCACTGCTGGAGGCTCAGCACTTTAGGTGGCTGAGGAGTCCTGGCACTTTCATTTTTCCTTTCTCTTAAGCCTGTGTGTTCTAGAGTTCAGACTTTTTTTGGGGGTGTACCTTTTAAGTTCAGTCCAGCAGAAATGTTCCCTAGCTCTTTCCTGTTTTTAGATTTGGTTTTCAGTCCCTCCTAAGTATTGCATTTTTGATTTGGTGAGGAAGGGTTTGTGGAAGTCTGGTCTTTTGCTATCTCTAAGCTGCCATCTTGACTCCACCTTGTCTGAACATCTCTTTAGAAATGTTTTAAGAAAAAAATTATTCATCACCAGTTTTAGCTTGTTTTGCTTTGGCCTTCTTGACATTATTCTTAAATAATTATGCCCTTTATTGTATTTATCATTGATTATTTTTCTTTTATGATGTTCATGCATTTTTAATTTTTTTTTTATTTTTCCAGATTATATTGATAAAATTGTTTATATTTTGTTTTTGGACATTTTATACTCCTTGCTTTTGTTCTTTCCTACAACTCCTCTCTCCCCAAGAAGGCATGTAATATATTATAGGTTATACATATATTGTCATATTATATAAATTTTCCTACTTATGTTGTGAAATCACAAAATGACTTATACTAGAAAATTATTCATGAAGGAAATAAAGTGAAGAATGTTATATTTCAATTTTAATTCAACCTCCATCTGTTCCATTTATGTTTGTGGATAACCTTTTTCATTAAGAATACTTTGGAGTTGTCCTGGATCCCTGCCTTTTTGAAAATAATTAAGGAATTCACAGTTAATCATCATACATAATTGTTTTTAATGTGTACAATATTCTTCTGGTTCTTCTTAATTTGCTTTACATCACTTCATGTAAATCATTCCAGGATTTTTTGTGATTATCTTATTTGCCATATCTTATAGCATGATAGCATTCCATTACATTTACATGCCAAAATTTGTTCCACCATTCCCCAATTGATGGACATTCTTTGAGTTTCTAGTTATTTGCCACAAAAAAGTGCTGCTATAAATATTTTTGTACAGACACTTCTACCCACACCTTTAATATATTTGGGATACAGATCTAATCCTGGCATTACAGGATCAAAGAGTATATTCAATTTTATTCTCATTTGGGAGTAGTTCCAAATTGTTTTCCAATATGATTATATCAATTCATTGTTCCACCACCAATATATTAAGGTCCCAATTTTTCCACATTCCCTTCAATGTTTATCATTTTGCTTTTTATAAATTTTTTGTCATATTAGCTCATATGGTAGTATGAGGTAGTATCTTAGAGTTGTTTTCATTTGTATTTCTCTAATAATGATTTGAAACATATTTTTAAAAATATAAGCAAAGATAGTTTTAATTTCTTCATTTGAGAATTATTTATTCATCTCCTTTGACCATATGTAAATTTTTAAATTCTTATAATTTTGACTCAGTCCTCTATATACTTAAGAAATGAAGTCTTTGTTAGACACTTGCTATAGAAATATTTTTTCCTAGTTTGCTGTTTGTTTTTTAATCTTGGTTTTATTGTTTTGTGCCTATGTATATATATGTGTGTATAAAACCCTTTTAATTTACTGCTAAAGCTATCTATTTTACATCTCATAATATTATCTATATCTTGTTTTGACCTAAATTCTTTTCTAATTCATAGACCTGACAGGTAAAGTATTTTGTGCTCTCCTAATTTGTTTATGGTGTCATCTTTTATTTTTAAATCATCTATCTATTTTAAACATGAATGTAGTTTATAGCATGAGGTATTGTTCCATGTCTAATTTCTGCCATATTTATTTTTTCCAGCAGTTTTTGACAAATAGGAAGGTCTTCTTATTTGGGTTTGAATCTTTGGGTTTGTAAAATACTCAGTTACTCTGGTTATTTACTATTGTGTGCTAAGTGCCTTATCTATTTCACTTTTATCCTTGGTCTTTTGTTCTTCCAAATAAATTTTGTTATTTTTAATAGTTCTATTAACTTGTTTTGGTAGTTTGATTTGTATGGCATTGCATAAATTATATCATTTAGGTAGACTTGTTATTTTTATATTGGTTTGACCTTCTGATGAGTAATTATTGCTTTTTCTGTTGTTTAGATATGAGTTGATTTGTGTGAATAGTGTTTTGTAGCTGTGTTTATATGGTTCCTGGGTTTGTCTTGGCAATAAGACTCCCAGATATTTTATATTGTCTATAGTTATTTTAAAAATGGAATTTCTCTTCCTATGTCTTGCTGTTGGAGTATATACATTTTAATGATTAAGATATCCATGATCCCATTAGTGTGAATATGAGTATCCCCTCCAATGTTCTGTGCTACAGATTTTTTATATCATTTTACACAATCCTTAAAATTTATTATATTTACAAAATTATCACTCTGCAGCCAAATTGTGATGAACCTCTTTCCATGTGATTGACATTGGACCTTAGATGACAGTCATGTGACCTTAAATTACCAGTCATTCTAATTACAGAGATCATTCTGGTTTTTGCTTTCTGTTGTAAGAAGCCTTAAGAATTTGGGATCACTTCTGCAAACATATTTAAGCATTAGACTAGGACACTCTGCCCGTAGATTATGAGCTCTTTTAAACCAAGAACTGTTTTTACTTTGGTGTTTATAACGTTAGCACTTAGCACAGTTGATTTTTGATTGAATGATTGATTTTAAGACAATATATGAATCTATCAATCTCTTTTGTAGTCTTTCCTCTTTTCTTTTTTCTTTAGGATCATTCAGTATTTCATTCTTAAGCATTTTATTCAAGAGGACCCCTTTCTACTTCTTAAACTATTTTCCCTTTTAGATCCTTAGGTCATTCTAAGAAAGGTACCTTTGTCTTCAAATCTTATATATACCAGAAGTTTTATCGTTGAACAACAATATTTTCCAACATTTTGATCCTTCAAGTGAGGGCAAGAAGCAATTACTACTTACCTTATTTTTGGGATTCTGTTTGGGGGATTCCCTGGTCTGCTATATTTCTCCCAAAATTTCTAGAAAACTTATGAGCAAAGAAAGTTTTATGAAGAATAGTAATTGGAAAAAAAATATTTTGGAAGAAAGACTTGAGCTGAGCCCTTAAGGAATCAGAACATATGGAGAGGCAGATGGGACCAAGGAATGGTTTGCAAAGCACAGTAAGTCTGAGCTTAGACTTGGCATTCACAATGAACCTCACACCCCTTAAGAAAGAACAGGTTAAGGAGCTTTAAATATAGGTATGATCAGTGCTCCTAATGAAAATGTATATTAATGATGTTTCTATGTTTTGCACTTTTATTTTGTTATATGCATTTAACTTCAATTTAATAGTTAGCTCAAAATGGAGACTATGTTCTGTGAGGATTTCTCAAAGACAGACTTGGGCAGAGAATGTACAGAACTAATATTTTGTCCAAAGAACTAGTATCTTAAATGGAATGTTCATTTTGGAAGGCAACTTTGGTAATGATAGAAAAGAATATTTCATTATCCACCAATTTAAAGGATTAACTTGAGTAATTGAATAGAAACAGGAACTTTTGTAGCTAGTGAATGTTTAACTTTTTAAAACTCATTTCAACCTTAGCAGACAAGATTTATGCCTCTTTTTTCCCTTCCCCTCTGAAATGAACACTCCCCTCCTTTTCACAAATCATGCACCTGCAGAACTTGATTCACTATTTTGCCAGCAACATAATAAAATCTACCCAGAGAAAGGAAAAAGTTGCTTTTTGCAAAATATGAATAATGCTGCATATGAGACTACCATTCATCCTACTCTACATTTTACAAATACAGTTAAAAGAATTTATGACTTGAATGAATGACTAGTCTAGTGGGGAGTAGTTTTCTAGGCTAAGATGTGAAATTCTGGATGAATGTTTATCACTCTTTGACTGAAGCTTAGTCTTTTTGAAAGTATGAGTCTGCAAATCAGGAACATCAAACTGAAAAAAATTGGTGATGATTAAATGAGATGGAAGATATAAAATAAGATTAAACACTTACTCACCATTTAGATTTTATCAAAACCTGCTTCATGTCGTCATGGAATTTATGAACATGGCCAGGCTAAATATGTACCAACAATGTTATTAAAACTTAGAACTATATTATTTTGGCTATACAGTTTTACTTCCTAGAAATGTCATACTATGAGTGCTATTTCTTGAAACCTTTTCAAAAGCACTTTACCTCTTGCTAAGTCCACTTGATTTAATTTCAAATATGGATCATTGATTATTCCATTCAGTCTTTATGACTCAGGATTTTAAATAACTATATTTTTCTAAATATGAGGATCCAGCTTTGGTTCCAAGAGTACCAGACTTCTCCTGTCTTTAACACATACTTATCAGTATGCTTACTATAGAGAACAACCTTGCTTCTCACTACCCCAGGAAACTCTCTAAATTGGAAGTTACAGATAATTGTCAGTCAGATGAGTGAAAGGGCTTTCCACCTCAGGAGTGGAAATTTACTACATTAATAAAGTCACAGATGTGGACCATATAATTCCATACAAAAATAAAAAAAATAAAAAAGGATTTGGGTTCTCAATACCCTGTCTTTCATTTCTATTCTTCTTTGTTATGTCCATCTAACTGTGGACATAACATCTACTGTGAAGATAACCAAATAAGCCAGAGATGATCATAGGAAAATCATGGTCTTAGATACAGATCATAAATATATAGATTGTAGATAATGACAAAATCAATGGTGTTTCCATGTCTATATGTAACTGAAGAATGTTGATAATAAAATTTGTGCTGATAGAAGAACTGAGAGATAAAAGTAATATGGAGAAAGATAGACAGAGATTCAGTATTATCTGGGAGAGACTAGATCTCTGTGAGTGCCAGAATATGGAAGGAATCAGAAATGAAGTGATATAAAATTAAGGAAAGTTTTGTGGTTATGGATTGGAAATCCCAGAAGGTACATGGAAGGAATTGGGCATTGGAGAGGGTAGAGTTAAAGTGGAGGGGTCTGAGGCAATGAGAAGTGGAGGCTGATCTTTACTCTTAGTTAGGAAGAATTTATTTTTAGATTGATTAAGAATCACCAAGAATGAGAAAATGAGATGAGATGGTATTTTGTGAATGACAGGGGAAGGATCTAGGCACTTAGGATAAATTCCCCTGGATATGGCAGGTGAATAGAATATTCTCTGGTTTGGTGCAACTGTGGTGTCTTAAAATTTGTTTCTTTTTCTTTTTTGATGTCTTGAAGTAACATTTGGGGACATGTTGGTTCCTCCACAGTGGTCATAAAGGGAAGCTACCTTTTTCCTTCACAATTGCATGACCCATTCTCTTTATTTTTCAGATGAGAAAACTGAGGTTCATAGGTATTAAATGATTCATACAAGATCTTATGAGTGAGAAAGCCAGTATAAGAATGTTGTTAGATGCAGAATCACAGATTATTAACTTAGAGATGTTAGCAGACATCTAGTACAACCTGTTGCTGGGAAGAAGTTATCCTACAAAATACAGCTAGTAATCTGTACTTTGTCTGAATACTGCTAGTGTGGGGAGATCTATTACTACATGTATCAACCCTATGTCCCTTTTGTACAGATCTGGCCATAATCTTGTATTTGGTGTTATATATATATATGTGTGTAAAAACAAATATGTATCATTTAGCCATTTTTTCAATGCTACTATGTGCAGATCTAATTGTTAGATTTTTTCATACATCAAACTTAAATTTGCTGCTTGAAAGATTTCATACATTGTTTCTGGGTCTACTAAGTAATGTCTAGCAGAATGTGTATAATTCCTTTTCTATATAACACTTTAACTATTTTAATATTCTTTTTACTTAATTATTTTATGTCAAAATGATTCAGTTGCACTATTATTTCTTATTAGCTTCTCACTAGTGAACTTGCAATTTTTAGGTAAATGGGGTTCATGAATATTGAAATTCAAAGAGTTTTTCTAGTTATTTTGGAACATTTTATATTTAAGTTGTATCTGACTCTTTCTGACCCCAATTGTGGTTTTCTTGACAAACATAGTGGAGTGATTTGTCATTTTCTTCTCCAGCTTATTTTACATCATATATAGTGGTGCTATTTAAAAAGAAATACACCTCCCAAAGGAGATATATTGATTGGAAAGGACCCAGATGGATTCATGATGGAAAAACCTACCTAGGGACCATCCCAAGGCCAGTAAAACACAAACCCCTTGAGACTATATAAAACCAAGATTATTTTACTTATTAAGATTAGGAAAAATGGTAGATAATGTCCTAACTCTACGCGGCTACATCTCCTCCCACTTTCTACACTCCTTTTACAAGAGAGCTCTTCTGATCTTTTTTAAACTCTCCTTAGTTACTTCCTGCTCTTTCTAACCCCCCAAAACCATTTGACTACCTTGCTAAACTAAATATCCCAGATTGTCTCTAAAAGGCTGAAGAGACTGGACTCACAGGTGGACTGAGTCCTTCCCCAAGGCTGGGGTTGGCTTCTTGGATAATAAGTCCTAGATGTAAAACCTTTTGGTTTACTTTAGCCAAATTGCCACAGCCATATTGTACACAGCCAGATTGTTCACAATACTTCAGGGAAACACAAATCTCCTCCTAGGTATTCTTCCAAACCCAAGAACCTCCTTGTTTTTCCACAAAACTAGTTAGTTCCAGGAACTGATGGAGCCTCTGTTCTCCCTTTCAGCTCAGAGAAAGGACAGTTCAGGAGTGACAAGTTTTCTCATTTAACTCCCCATCCCCCCTTCAGAGATTCCCCTAACTACAATCTTTTTTCAGGGTTTATTGGTGAATTCTCCTCTCTACCTTTTAGAGCGTAATAGCAAGGGAGAATATTGAAAAGGAATGTTCAATGTTCAGCTGTTGGGGATTGAATACTATGTGACCCTTCCTCTTTCTTTCTCTATGCTGAGCTGTTACCAATGGAGTCAGTCAGTCTAAACTAAAGTGTAAGTCTATTTCCCTTCATCCTCCTTCTTAACTGATGGATTTGATGTTCCCTTCCTAACACATAGACAGTGATTCAAGTTCTAGTATAAACCAAGATATCTAATTTATTTGGGTATAAAGTTGTTGAAAAAATAATGAAAGGATAATGAAAGAACAATGAAAGGATAGAGGGAAGAGGAAGTCCGTAAGATTTTCTTTCCTATATAGCTTTTGGAGACCAAGGAAATCTTATTCAGGAATAAGCTCTGGGTTCCCGTAAGGGAAAAAAGGGCCTTATCCCAAAGATTGACTCCAGTTGAAAATTGAGATATTCTTCTGTTCACACGAAGGATTTAGAGATTTGTAGTTCTCCCATCCAGCTCCAAAGAGTCCCAGATAAGAAGAACCTTTTTTTTTCTGCTCCTTTTCCAAAGATCTGACATGTATGCTGTTCTGTGTTCACCTAAATTATTTATAGTTTCCTTCTTTATATTCAAATCATTCAACCATTCTGTGTTTATCTTGTTGTAGGGTGTGAGATGAAGTTCCATTTGCTCGGCTTCTGATGCATTTCTTCCAAATTCAATATTTCTTTGTTTCTAGTCATTCCCTTGTTCACAAGAGACAAGCTTTGCATTTCCCCCTATCCTTTATTCCTCTATCCTTATACTACGTAGGATTAGTAGAATTAATATTGTATATTTGTTGATATTTCTCTCATTTATAAAAATTAAGAACAGGCCTAACAAACATATACCACAATTTGTAACATTAATATGGTGAATATTAGCACTAATTGATGGGAGAGAAATAAATCATTGAACATTTCATGGAGGAGAGGCAAAATTAATGAGAAGTGCAGAAAAACTTCAGTTCCTTCAGCTACAGATTATATGACAAATTGAGATGTTAATCATTTATTGCAGACTTTCATTTTCTATAGGAAAGAAATTAAGTCAAAAGGGGTTAAGTATCATAATTTCTCAGGTAACTGTACTGTGTTCACTTAATTTACTTATAGTTTCCTTCTTTATATTCAAGTCATTCACCCATTCTAAGTTTATATTGTTGTAGAATGGGGGATGTTCATCCAAACCTAATCTCTCGCATAATGTCTTCTAATTTTCCCAGCAGTTTTTATCAAATAGTGGATTTTGGTCGCAAAAGCTGGGATCTTTGGGCTTGTCACAGATTGTCTTGCTGAGGACACTTACTCCAAGTTTATTTCACTGATCCTACTTTCTGTCTCTTAGCCAGTACTATATTATTTTGATGACCACTGCTTTATGGTATAGTTTGAGATAGTGGACTGCAAGGTCACCTTACTTTGCATTTTTTTTTCATTATTTCTATGTATATCCTTGATCTTTTATTCTTGCAAATGAACATTGTTATGTTTTTTTTTTTCTAATTCAGAAAAAAAACAATTTTATTTTGTATTTCAATGGGTATGGCACTAAATTAATAAATTAATTTGGGTAGGAGTGTCATTTTTCTTATTTTAAGCTTACCCTACACATGAACAATCAATGTTTTCCTAATTGTTTAGATCTAGTTTTAATTGTGTGGAGAGTGTTTTGTAGTTGTGTTCATATATTTACTGTGTTTGTCTCAGCAGATAGATTCCTAAGTATTTCACATTGTCTATGGTGATTTTAAATGGAATTTCTCTTGCTAATTCTTGCTGCTAAGATGTTTTGGAAATATACAGAAATGCTGATGATTTGTGTGGGTTTATTTTGTATTCTGTAACTTTGCTAAAGTTGATTATTTCCACTAGCTTTATAGTTGATTCTCTAGGATTATTTAACTAGACCATCATATCCTCTGTAAAGAGTGATAGCTTGGTCTCATCATTGCCTTTTTTAATACCTTCAATTTATTTTTCTTCTCTAATTGCTGCTGCTAGTGTTTCTAGTACAATGTTAAATAATAGAGGGGATAATGGGCATCTTTGTTTCACTCCTGATCTTATTGGAATGCATCTAGTTTATTCCCATTGCAGATGATATTTGCTAATGGTTTTAGATAAATACAGATTATTATTTTTAGGAAAGGTCATTCTATTCCTATGATTTCTAGTGTTTTCAATATGAATGAATGTTGTGTTTTGTCAAAGATTTTTCTGCATCTTTCGAAATAATCATGTGATTTTAATTGGTTTGCTTGTTAATATGGTCAATTATGGGAATGATTTTCCTAATATTGAACCATCCTTGCATTCATGGTATAAATCCTTCCTGGTCATAATGAATGACCTTTGTGATCACTTTTTGGATTCTTTTTGTTAGTATTCTATGTAAAATTTTTTCATCTTTGTTCATTAAGGAGATTGGTCTGTAGTTTTCTTTCTCTACTTTTGATCTACATGGCTTTGGAATCAGTACCATATTTGTGTCATGAAAGGAATTTGGTAGAACTCCTTTTCATATTCTATCAAATAATTTGTATAATATTGGGATTAGTTTTTCTTTGACTTTTTGATAGAATTCAATTGTGAACCCATGTGGTTCTGGCGATTTTTTCTTAGGGAGTTCTTTAATGACTTAATTTCTTTTTCTGATATGGGGTAAATTAGGTATTCTGTTTCTTCTGTTAATCTAGGCAATTTATATTTTTATAAATATTGATACATATCACCTAGATTGTCATATTTATTGCCACATAATTGGCAATAATAGTTTCAAATGATTTCCTTAATTTCCTCTTCATTAGATCTCCCTTTTCATCTCTGATACTGATTTTCTTCTTTCCCTTTTTTAGATTGAGCAGTACTTTGTCTATTTCATTTCTTTTTTCAAAGTACCACATTCTGGTCTTCTTTATTAAATCAATGGTTGACTTTCAGTTTTATTAATTTCTCCTTTGATTTCTAGGATCTCTAATTTAGTTTTCCTCTGACGATTTTTAATTCATTCACATTCTAGTTTTTTATTTGCAAGCCCAATTCATTGATCTCTACCCTCCCTAATTTGTTAATATATGTACTCAAGGATATAAATTTCCCCCTGAGTCCTGCTTTGGCTGCATCCCATATATTTTGAAAGGATGTCTCATGATTGTCATTTTCTGCAGTGAAATTATTAATTGTTTCTATGATTTGTTCTTTAATTAACCAATTTTGGAGAATCAAATTGTTTAATTTCCAATTAATTTTTTATTTGCCTCTCCATGTACCCTTACTAATATTATTTTTATTGCATTGTCAACTGAGAAGTTTGCATATATTATTTCTGCTCTTTTGCACTTCTTTGCAATGTTTTTATGCCATAGTACATGGTCAATCTTTGTGAATGTACCATGTTATCCTGAAAATAATGTGTATTCTTTTTTGTCCCTATTTATTTTTCTCCACATATCTGCTAACTCTAATTTTTCTTAGATTTCATTCATTTTCCTTAACTTTTTCTTATTAATTTTTTGGTTTGAATTGTCTAGTTCTGATAGAGAAAGGTTCAGGTCTCCCAGTAGTATAGTTTTGTCTATTTATTTCATCCTTGAACTCCACTAGTTTCTCCTTTAGAAATTTGGATGCTATTCCACTTGGTGCATACATGTTGAGTACTTATATTTCCTCATTGTCTATACTGACTTTTATCAGGATGTAATTTCCTTACCTGTCTTCTTTGACTAGATCTATTTTTATTTTGGCTTTGTCAGGTATCATGATTATGACTCCTGACTTCTTTTTCTCAGTTGATACCCAATAGATTTGGCTCCATCTCCTTACTTTTACTCTATGTGTGTCTATCTTCCTCATGTCTGTTTCTTGTAGGCAACATATGGTAGGGTTTTAGTTTCTAATCTAATCTTCTATTTTTTTTTTTTGCATTTTATGGGTGAGTTCATTCCATTCACAGTCAGAGTCATGAATACCAGCTGTTTTTTTCCCCAGCATTTTGATTTCTACTCTTAGTCCTGCCCTTTATTCTTTCACTATTTCCTTCTACACCCGTGTTTTATTCTTAATCAGTTCCCATAATATTCACCTTTATTTTACTTTTCTTTCTACACCCCTCCCTTTTTATTCCCCTCTTATTTTCCTTACAGTCTTTTTAATCTAAGCTCTCAACCTTTCCCTCCCTTGTATTTTTTCCTCCCCACCAATTCATTAGTTACTCTTCTACTTCTCTATTGGGGGCAAATCAATTGTCTGCCCCAATGTATTTGATTGTTCTTCCCTCTTTGAATCAATTTCAGTGCAAGTAAGAATTGAATATTTCCTACCTCCAACTTCTTTACCCTTCAAGTGTGTTGATGCTCTCCTTCTTTCCCACCATATGCATCTTTGTGACATATAAATTTACCCCATTTCCCCATTTCTCTTAGTATTAACCTCTTTTTAAAACTCTAGTTGTGTGTATATATATGTATATATATATATATATATATATATATATATATATATATATACATACTCACATATATCTATATCAACATTTATCTATTTACATATTTATGGCTTGGCATTTCATCCTATACAGTTTGTCAGTGTTCCCTCTAAGTATAATTCTTCTTGCTACCTAGGTGCTAATAACAATTTTTAAGAGTTACCAATATCCTCTTCTTGGGGATATACAAATCAATTTAAATTATCAGGTCCCTAAAAAAAGTTTGTTTGTTTTCTTTGTTTGTTTTGTTTTGTTTTTCTTTCCCCCCCCCTTTTTGAATTACCTTTTCATGATTCTCTTTGAGTTCTCTGTTTGGACATCAAATTCTCTGTTCAGATTCTGTCTTTTCTTTATGAATGCTTGGAATTCTTCTATTTTATTATATAACCATACTTTCCCCTGTAAGAATATAGTCAGTTTTGCTGGGTAGTTGATTCTTGATTGTATTGCTTTCCTGAATATCATATTCTAGGCCTTTTTGTTCTTCAGTGTAGTTGCAGCCAGATCCTGTGTTATCCTCACTGTAGTTCCATGATATCTGAATGACTTCTTTTTAGCAGTTTGTAATATTTTTTTTTTCCTTGGTCAGATAGTTCTTGAATTTGGTTATAACATTCCTGGATGTTGTCATTTGGAGATTAAGTAGAGGAGGTGATCTGTGGATTCTTTCAATCTCTACTTTTCCCTCTTGTTCTAGAATGTTGGGACAGTTTTCTTGTATAATTTCCTGTAGGATGATGTCTAGGCTTTTTCTTTTGTCATGGTCTTCTAGTAAACCAATTATTCTTAATTTGTCTCTCCTGGAATGATGTTCTAAATCTTCTGTTTAGTGAATGGAGTGTTTCATATTTTCCTCAATTTTTTTCATTCTTTTGATTTTTTTTCATAATTTCTTCCTGCCTTGTGAAGTCACTTGCTTCTAATTGTTGTATTCTAGTTTTGTTTATTTGTTTGTTTCTTTGTTTTAAGATGGAATTTCATCCCTGGCTTTTTGGTCATCCTTCTCATGGTCTGATTTTCTTTGGAGGTTATCTTTCATCTCCTTTGCCTCATTTTCAAGCTGAATAATTTTTACTTTCAAGACACTATTTTCTGTTTCCAGATGACTTGTTTTGCTTTTAAAGTTCTTTTCCCATTTGTCTTCAGCATCTCTTAATTGTGTTTTCAGTTTTATTTTGAATTCTTTTACAGCCTGTTTCCAATTTACTGGAGTTTCTGTGTTTCTGCTTGGTGTTCCTTGATTCTCTTCTGTTACATTTGTTCTTTGTTCATTGCCAGGATAGAAGCTATTTATTGTAATTTCTTTTTTGTTTTTTCTTTTTCTGTTGTTTGCTCATATTTGCCCCTTCTTTTGCCACTGTAGTTTCCAGTTGTCTTGCTCCTCTCATTATGCGCTGGATCTGTCATTTTGGGCATTTCTGTCCACCTTCATCCCTGGAGCTTAGCAAGATGCTCAGAGCAGTCTGTGGGGGAAGGGTGTTAGAGCTTGAGGTTCCCTGCACTCTGAAGGATTGATAAGAATAAACCTAGTGAAGTTGAACTTGCAGAGTTGGATTTTCCCTGAGGGAAAACCTTGGGAAGGGAAGGGCAATATGGAGTCTCAGCTGTAATTAGGCTGCCTTCTTTGAGTTTCTCCTTCAACTTCCCCCCAGCTACCTATGTTCAAAGCTTTTAGCCTGACAAAGCTTTGCCTGAAAGCTCCATCCAGAGTAGTACCCTTGACTTCCCAGAGATTCCAGTCACTGCTGGAAGCTCAGTACTGAAGGTTGGGGAGGGGTCCTTGGTCAGATAGTTCTTGAATTTGGTTATAACATTCCTGGATGTTGTCATTTGGAGATTAAGTAGAGGAGGTGATCTGTGGGTTCTTTCAATCTCTACTTTTCCCTCTTGTTCTAGAATGTTGGGACAGTTTTCTTGTATAATTTCCTGTAGGATGATGTCCAGGCTTTTTCTTTTGTCATGGTCTTCTAGTAAACCAATTATTCTTAATTTGTCTCTCCTGGAATGATGTTCTAAATCTTCTGTTTAGTGAATGAAGTGTTTCATATTTTCCTCAATTTTTTTCCTTCTTCCTTTCCCTTAAACCCAAGTGTTCTCAAGTTCAGACTTTTTGGGGACATATATTTTAAGTTGAGTCCAACAGGAGGGTTCCTTAGCTCTTTCCTGTTGTTAGATTTGGTTTTCAGTCCCCTAGGAGCATGTTTTTTAATCAGTGAGGAAGCATTTTCAGAGGTCTGAACTTTCACTGCCTCTTTGCAACCATCTTCTAAAACTCCTTCTTTACTTCTTACTTCAAATAATTTGTTTAATTTATTTCCTGATATATTCTCTTTGTTTTGTTGACACCAAACCTTTGGCAATTTCATAAACAATACATTTCATACTCTCTCAGTTTATGCAATTTATCTGTCTCTTCATCATGCCTGAAATTTTTATTCCTTTTCTACTCTGACTACTGATTTTTCTTCACATTTCAAGTAAAATCTCACCTTCTATAGGTAGTCTTTTACAACTCTTTCTTAAATACAATTCTTTCCCTCTGTTAATTATTTCCTAGTTATTTTGTATATAGTTTTCATTCTATTTATTTATTTCTATGCTGCCTCCCTAATTAGATTAAAACAACTTTGAAGTCAGTTACCATCTTTCTTTTTTTTATTATTTGAGTCTCCAGGGACTGACACATATTAGGTACTTAATAAATATTTCTGAATTTGACTTCACTTTTCTCTTTTCCATCACAATTTCTGATTTAGTTTGATTATATTAACTGACTAAACTTGTGATTGATAGTATTATGAGGAATTTAGGAAGAGGGGAAGGGCTTATAAAAAGGGGAAAAAATCACAATTTAATAAAATGAATTTATTAACAAAGAAAGGAATAATGGGGAAAGAAAATGGGGAAAGGTTTGCATCTGAATATTTGCTCTAGGATATTTAACCCTCTATAGTTAATTTCATAAACTGAACTACCTAACTAACTAAATTAAAGATTACTAAGGATAAATACAACAAGGAACCCATAATCTCACACACAGAAACTTTGGCAGGTCAGGTAGCAGGAATCCAGCTGTTGAATCCTCAGATGTTCCAGGAAAAAGAGAAAGGCTCCTCCAAAATCACTCTGTCCACCAGAATGTATGGGGAATCTTCTTCTCAACCTTGTTGATTTTATTCAAAGACTGTTAGCTAAAAGGTGAGTTTGTCTAGGGAGAGTTCAGATTCACACCCTTCATGCTTGACTTTTGCTCCAAACAGACAATTGGAAGCCTGTTCCTTCAATAGCTTGGAACTCTCACCCAGCCAGCTCTTAGATAATTCTGAGGCTTGAGAGCTGTCAATCAATTCTTTGCTGCTTCTGTGTAACTTCTCTTGCTACTGTCCTCCCTTTGCACAGAGCCTAATTCATGTTGAAAACACTCTTTTGGCCTTTGTGCACTAGCTAACTTACTTACATATTACTTAAAATAAAATATCTCCCAAAATAACAAACAACCAAACAATCTTTATCTAATACTATTCTATTCTAGTGATTTTAGCAAGGAAGGAAAAAAAAGGAACTAAATAATGAACACAACAAATTTCAAACACAGATCAAGCATATGCAAAAGCACAACAAGCAAATAACATGAAAAGCAAAAAATAAACACAACATTCATGCTGTGAATTTTACTTTTTTCTCTACCCTGCTTAGTCTTTAGAATTCTAGCAACCAGGAATGTATACACCCCCACTTAAGGGTTGGGTGTCAGGGAGGAAGGCCTATGACAGGCATGTGCTAGCAAGTGACAAATCAGAAACAACTGACTGACCACGTGGGCTCTCCTAAACCAAGTTTAAGCCACCATTGGCACATATGAGACACTGGAAGTGATATAAAGAACTGACTTTATATTTTGCATCACTTCCTGTGAGAGGGGTTTTTTAGGCTTTTGTGGACTTAGGTGGAAAACCTTGATTTGGAGGAGCTCTGAAGCATGGATCCTGAGACTGCTTCATTTAGGTGACCACCTGGTGAGTGTTAAGGCTAACTTCCCTTTCCCTTGACCCTTCTAAAGGGTCAGCCTCCAAGGAGGCCCCTCATCTTAGAGGAGGACTCCTAGCTGGAACTAAACTAGATTTAATCTTCTGGGAAAGAGGCTGAGAGGCCTCTGAACTCCCCCTGGCTCAGGCCAGGCCGGAGTAGATCTTTACCCCATTCCCTCTTTCTCCTTCTTTTTAATTTCTTCCTTCTATTGTAAATAAACCATCATAAAATTCCATTCTGACTTGAATATTTCATTGGGATTTAGAATTTAAATCCCTGGAGACCACTAAATAATATATTCAGTCTCAATCCAAAAATTTACCCTTAACAATGCAAAACATTAAACTTATAAATACTACTCTCATCAACTACTACAGAACATTCTCCTACTGTTATAATGCATTAACATCAGTGAAAAACTGATTGAAAATTACAATAAACACAACATTGCATAAGTTTTAAAAAGAAAATTAAACCAAAACATCAAACTCACTAATACAAACTACATGTAACAAGAGATAAAATTAAACATAAATGATCTATTTATATAAATTTTACATATAAACACTCAACATATAATACATACCATATATACATGTATGCTATACTTATACAAATATATATACTCTAATATAATTAATTTTATAATCCTAACTATAATACACACTATTTACATATATTTACATGTGTATTTACAATTTTGTGTGATATGTGATGTTATATGTGATTTGTGTTATGTAATATATGGCATTATGTATTTTGTAATGTATTTTGTGGTGTAAGTCAATATCTTACTTTAATGGAGGGAGAAGGAAAGGAGTCTACCAACACTAATTTCAGGACCAGAGTGTGGTAAAGATGGAATGTACCCAAGGGTTGAAGATAGAGAATAGATAGATTTCCTCCTCTCCTTCCCTGGTAAAACCCACTCTGGTTTCCTTCAGAATCACAGATTACTATTCTCTCATAGACTTTGTTGAAATAGAAGTACAGGACAGATGGCTTCTCCCTCTCTGAGGAGAGAAGGAAAATATTCCTCCCCCAAGATTCTGAATCTCTCTTCTTGACTACTATGAAGTAGGCACTTGATCTTATAAATAGCTATTCATTCAAAAGAATATATAGAAGGTAAGGCAAGTGAGTTGTGTCATGAGCATAAAGTGACTGGTAAGGAGGGAAATAGGAAGTCCCTAATAATATCAATTGAACCCCTTCTCCTCAAATCCTGCAGGGTTAGGCCTTGTCTGCCTGAACTCCTTGGGGTCAATTGGGAGAGTTGTCCTGGCCCTTAGCTTTCCCAGCTATTATCAAGTTCAAAGGACTGTCGAGAGGGATTTAGAGGATCTTCTGGTGAATATTTTTCAGGCATTCTAGATTAACCTCACTGGATACTGGGGTCAGGTTTCACAGGAGGACACTCCAGGCTGAGAAGTCTGCTCAGATCAACCTCTCTGGCAGGCTTCCCAAAGACAAGTGAGTTCAACTGTCTGGATCTTCTCATTTCCTCCCTTCTTCCTTTGAAATTCTCTCTCCTTCCTTCCCTTCCCCCACTCAAGATGGTCTTCCAGTATGATGAATCTGCCTGTATTCTTCCTTTGACAGATTCAGTCTCAGATTCCTCATTTAGATTACCTTATCTTATCTACTTTGAGCCTATCTAACTAAATCCCTATTTTCAAAAGCTCCTGTCTAACTATATTCCTATACTAAACTAAGTTTCAAACTATTTTTGTTACTAATTTATAGCTAATTATAGCATTGTTAGTACCAAAGCTATACATTGTTTCACTCATTCAACTAGTGAATCAATGTAAGCTAATAATGTTTATATATTTGTATTTATCTGTTTATGTTGTTATTTTTGCTATGTTCTGTTGTTTTCCTAGTGTTATGTCAGTGTTACTGTTATGCTAGTGTTATGTTACTGTTGCATGTAATATACTTACCCACTCTTCAGACCTTCCTTCTCATCTCATCTTGATTGAAAAATTATTTTTCTCCAATTCCGTGGTAGTAAATATATTTATGAATGCTTGTGTGAATATATGTTGTTGTATTTGTGTTATAATACATTAACTAAAATCGTAATCCATTAGTCCATTAATTACTTGATTCTCTTCATTGTAGATTTCCTTAAAGTCTTTGTCTAAATATTTATAAGTCCTTACAGTCTTTTAAAAATGTCCATCAATTTCCTGACTTCTCTTCATCTGCATTGTCCTATTCCATACAAATGTCCTCTTCCACTGGATTGGTCCTCTCCTTACTGATATTTCTGACTATTGATTCAATTTGACTGATGATTCTCACTTTCCACAATCTTTTCTTTTTTCCTTTCTCAATAATTTGCATATTTTTATTATTAATACTTTGTGCTAATTTTATGTGTAATCAATGACACTATGAATCTCTACCTGAAACTTTTACTGAAGATGGAGAAACTAAAACAATTGTGTAAGGGCCTACCAAACTTTCTTGTGTTACTAATATTTTAGCAAAATTTCTGATATATACCATATCTTCTGGTTTGAAATTATGGAGAGAATAATCCAATGGACTAGATTGGATCAATATTCCCATATCATGTAGTTCTTTAAGATATTGTTATAAAGCACTTAAGTATGAAGCAAGTTGACAGTATCCTCCTTATCTGGATAATTATTTTTAAAGAATAATTTTATTTTAGGGATAGCATTTTTCACAAAGATTCTTTTTATATGTGAAATTGTTCCCTCTTACAGAACATCCACATTCAGATATATTTCAACAGCTTCAGTAATGCGGTCAAGGAATGTAGTGGGTGTTTAATTAGCCTTTTGTTTTAGTCCCTCAAACTTAGACTATGAATTTGGCCTTTTTGTGTATCTACCCAGAATCTTTTGTATTGCTTGTCTGGCTTCTTTCATTAGGTCATATTGGGCTTTATTTTTAATGTCTGTGACATAATAATCTTATGGCCATGGTGTTAATAAGGGATCCTGCCTAGTTTCATCTATGAACTTGTTCCTTTCCCTTTTTGTCAAAATTTCTTTCATTAGTATGTCAAAATCCTTATAATTTGTATCAAACAGATCAATGACTCTTCATTTCTTTGATTGCCTTATTTGGTTCATCTACAAAGGCAGAAGTTCTCTTTTTTATGGACTATAAGTCTTCAGGTGGAAATCTCTTATGTCTTTTTACTTGAAAGATCTCATCCCTCAAAACCACTGGGAGATGTCTCAGAGGGAATAAAGTAACCTCCCCTTCTACCTCTTCCTTATGTAGTCTATTTAAATTTTTAGATGTATCATCTTTTTTTTTACCTTAAACCCATATTCATAATTTATAAACCTTTTGCCTTTCAAGAATACTTTCATTTGGTCCAATTGTTGCTTCATCATTATTACCATTTGTTTGAGTTCTGAATCCTTTGTTACTCATACTATTGCAGTCTTAAACCCATTGCCAACAATAAATAACACACCTCTACACTTCTACATAATACACATACAAATACACAGTATGAGAGCATAGGACAATACAGTTTGCACAGTCAATGACATGCAGGGTTTAATTCATTGGTAGTACAAAAACATGCAACACACTTTAGGGAACAGGGTGAAAACAATATATGGCATATGTAAAATACACTACCAAAGTACAAAGAAAAATCCTTTAACATGTCCCCAGAAGTGTTGTTGTAATCCACTGTGATCCCTTTGTAGCAATACACAATTAAGGAAAGAAAAAAAATCAAAAAACAAATTCCAAGATGGCTTCTTCATTCAAGTGCCAGGGGATTTAACAGATTTAAATGTCTCTCCCATTTCAGTTAGATTCCCAAAGTTCCATTGCCCCCATCTTCGGAGTGTTCCACCTGCTGAGAGCAAAATGAAATCTTTCCAGTCTTTGACTTTTTTCTGACTTTTCTAACTACTATATGCTGATATTAAATCCACATCTGTGAAGATTGGATTAAGCTCTCCCCAGATTGTAATAATGAAGGTACTTAGCTCTTCCTTGATTTCTATTTTTAGATTTAATCCCCCAAAGCATAAGCACAGTACTTAAAGTTGAATATGGAGATCTGCCCATTTTGGATTTAACCAAAAAAGATACAATCACCCATCTCACACACTGAGTGGGAGGCCTATGACCCATGTGTGAAAGAGTGGATGATGAATCAGAATCTGCTGACTGCCTTCTGGGTGGCTGTGATTGTTAGATCACAGGTTAAAGGTTAAGGGAAGTGACACAAGAAAAAAGGTCTTTAAAAAAGTGACAAGGGCCTGAAGACAGTAAGATCTTCTGGAAGGTCAACTTGGGCTTCCAATTCTGCTGGAGTTCTACTGGCAGTTCTACTGGAGTGGGGAATTATTATTCATTCAGAAGAGTGCTGTCTGGACCTGTATTTCCTGGTTATCCTGTTCCTTTGAACTGACATATGGTGAGTGTAAAGGTGGACTCACTTTCCCTTGGCCTTTCTGGAGGCACCAGCCTTTGGAGAGGCCCATCATATTAATACTCTTTCCCTTGGCTGGGACCTCTGAGCTCCTGCCTGGCTCAGAGGAGGCCAGTGCAACTATCTCTCTCTTTTACTTCTCCTTCTCTCTTCCTTAATATCTTCCCTTTTTATTATAAAATAAATAACCATAAATTACATTATGACTTTAGTAATTCTTTTGGGATTTAGTAATTAAATCCCTGGTGACCAACTAAAATATTATTCATCCCAACCATAAATTTAACAATTCCTAAGTCTTAACCTATCCTGACTTTAACTGTTATGGGGAATTTAGGAAAGGGGGAAGGGTTTATGCAAAGGGGGAAAATCACAATTTAATGAAATGAGTTTATTAACAAAGAAAGGAATGATGGGGAAAGAAAATGGGGAAAGGTTTGCATCTGAATATTTGCCCCAAGATATTTAACCCACTATAGTTAATTTCATAAACTAAACTACCTAACTAACTAAATTAAAGATTACTAAGGATAAATACAACAAGGAACCCATAATCTCACACACAGAATCTTTGGCAGGTTAGATAGCAGGAATCCAGCTGTTGAGTCCTCAGATGTTCCAGGAAAGCGAGAAAGGCTCCTCCAAAATCACTCTGTCCACCAGACTGCGTGGGGTATCTTCCTCTCAACCTTGTTGATTTTATTCAAAGGCTGTCAGCTTACAAGATGAGTTTGTCCAGGGAGAGTCCAAATTCACACCCTTCAGGCTTGACTTTCAGCTCCAGACAGACAGTTGGAAACCTGTCCCTTCAACAGCTTGGAACTCTCACCCAGCCATTTCTTGGATAATTTTGAGGCTTGAGAACTGTCAATCATTTTTTTGCTGCTTCTGTGCACTTTATAACTTCTCTCGCTACAATAGAAATCTTCAAAACTATTTGCTATGACTATATAGGATTAAGGTTCCGTCCAAACTACCAATTCAGAAGTTATTTTAGGTCAGGTTGCAAAAAACTCAATCCTTTTAATTCTCATTCTCAAAAGTGTAAGACATATTAGATGTAGTAGTACCCTAATAGGTAGATGAAGTTGAGACCAATGCCTTAGGACCTGGAAGTCTGACAGATTAATCTCTAGGATAAGGAGAAAATTTAACACTTTTTGTGATGGACTTCCTCTCAATGTATGTATTTTTCATTTACAGCAAAATGTCAATTCAAATTAAGCAGTACAATATAGGAAAATTAAAGATATAATGATATATTTAGATAATTTCCATATTTGAAATTGGAGCAAGTGTGAAAATTTTTTCCATATTTAAGGACAAAAATTTAACCAGGAAAAATGAAATTAATAATGTAAAAATAATGTACTTCAAGTTTTTCAGTATATTGTTATCCTTTATATAACTTTAAAAGTTTAGGAATTCTCAAAGAAAATCCTTACTATATCTCCCTTCTATCAGGGCTTCCTAATTCTTTTTTTCCTAATCCTTACTCTAGGCATCTTTCTGGGTATAGTGTTTGCATGAAGCTTTCCCACATTATTTAAATATATCTTTTCACCCTTGACCTTATTGCACTGATTAACAGGATAATTCATTTCAAAATGCATCATTTAGTCCATTCTAATATTTTTGAATGACTGTTTTGTATTATTCTTTATTTTTTCTTTTCTTTTTGGCTTTTTCTCACCTATTGTAATTTAAGCTTCTTCATAAGAAGAATTGTGTGATGATTTAACTTTCTTTGTCTTCTGAAACAAAGCTGAAAATATAGCCTCACATTTGGTAGACAACTGGTTAGTTAATAAGAATTTCTTTTTATTGAAACAGATTGAATCATTTAGATAATATAGTTGATGGTGTGTTGGATTTGGAATCAAAAAGACCTGGATTTAATTCCTGCCTCAGGCATAAACTAAGCCTGTGTAACACTAGGGAAATTGTTTTAAACTCTCATACTTTGCACCTACTTTCTATTACTGTTGTAAAAATAAGATGAGGCTATCTATATAAAGTACTTTCTAAACTTTAAAGTAATATGTAAAGTACTGTACATCGTCATCATCTTCATGATGTTAGTTATCTCTCATTTGATAAACAGAAGTACCTGTTTATTATGTATTTGTGGACATAATGGTTTGGAATTTTTCCCTGCCTTAGGCTTAAAAAATAGGTACATGATGTTTGTAATTTTGGCCTTCTAAGAAGTCTTCTCCAAGTAAGACATTGAAGGTTTCTTTAGACCTAGATTTCAGCAAATGCTATGCTGAGCCAACTTTCCATGCTCTGGGTTCAGATGTTATCTGTAGAATTTTGCCAAAATAAAAAGAAAGGATAAATTCTGAATATAAAAAATGGAGAATACAATGTCCTTGCATATGAAAACTATTTCTCCCCAAACTAAAACCTCTCAATTGGCCTTTTTATTGTTGTATTTTAATCATTGATACTTATTATACACAATACCATACTAACATATTAACTTAATATGTAAAATGAGTTTTCTTTATGGTAACCCAATAAGGTATACAGTCCACTTATTTTTTTTTCATTTTACAGATGAGTAAAATGATGCTCAGGTAGTTAAATGACTTCTGTATGGTCATTTAGTCCAGCAATATGAAAACCAGTGGTCTCATGACCCCATGGCTAATGTCACACAATGGTGTCTCTCCTCAAATAGATTCACATCACCATTTTAGATCTCTGCCTCAGTGAAAAGAAACTGATCCTTTCTCTAAAGAATCAGATCTTTTTTTAACATTCAGAAATTGTAAAGACATTAGGGAAACATGAATAACAACATATACAACAAATAATGTAAAGAAAACAGAATCATAGATAAAAATGTCTAGTGTTTTCTTCACAGATTAACAAATGCTTACCTAAGTCAGTACTTTTGCTTGAGGGAGTTTAATATATAGCCAGACAAATGAAATACTGGACATATTTGGGTTAGGAACTTTTATTGCTGTTACAAAGTCTATTCAAGTTACTGAAACCCCTTAATGATTCATTAACAAACAACAATATCAGCAAAAAAACCTTCCCAGACTCTGAACATTTACTTCAGAAAGGTTTGATATTAACTGTCATGTTGCTTCTGGGAGCTTTGATCAAAAATAAAATGTCATTGCTATGGTAGCAAATAAAGATAATATTTAAAAGGCAGCTTAATTTTTCTCCCTTTAGGAATAGAAGGGCTTCTCATATAAATGATGTTATTGCTTTATAATTGGTAGAAAAGTGAATAAATTAAAATTTCTCTTGAATATAGCTACATATTTCCATAATAATTAACAATATTTAAAATTTTATCTCAAATTCTCTCCTTTGAACTAATTAAATTGATGCTCTTTGTTTAAAAAAAAAAGACTTTTATGAATATCCCTCTGATTCATCTTCCCATTAGGGAGTTTCACCTTGTCACAAAGAATAGTTAAAGAAAACCAATTAATTACATGAGAGGATCAAACACAAAAAAAGCATTCCTTAATATTTGGCCCCCTGAATCTCTAGACACTTCTTTCTTAACTTTGGAGACATCTTCACAATCATAGTTGCTCTAGAACCAGGAATTATAATTCTAATTAAATTAATCATTTTTCATGGATGGAGTATGCCAATCTATTCCCCACTAAGGCCCCACTGAGCATTGTTAAAGCTTTCCAGACCTAGGTCCTTCTCCCTGAACACCTATTCCATATGTACATTATTCTCTCAGGAGTCTTTTTTGGCTTGTGCTTGGGGAAAACATAAAATTTTAATGATACTTTGAACTCACTCTTCTAGCACACACTTCTAGTACATCACTTCTAGTACACACTGCTAAACTAGATTCCAAGAAACAAGTTGACCACATTATCTCAAGTCTCCAAATGATGGGTTTTCTCCACTTTTAATCACCAGTTATTACCCCCCCAGTTTCATTCATGCAATTAATATCAATGACCTTACATATGTATATATGTAATATATGAATATACACATATTTTTATATATATAGAGATGGAATGTGAACTTTCAATGTGAAAATTTCAAAGCATTAAAAATGAAAAAAAAAACATGTGCTTCATATATATATATATAGTATATAAACATATAATATATGTATATATAAATGTATATTTCAGTTCCATATTCTCTATTACCTCCACTGTTCCCTAGCCATTGATAAGGCAAGAAATATTATTCCCATTTTACCTATGAAGTCTTGCAAAGTATATTTTCATATTAGCCATGTTACCCACCAAAAAAGCTAGAAAAATGAAGAAATAATTTAAAAAATGTTTCAATCTGCACTCAGAGTTCAAAAATTCCATATTGTGGAGTGAATATCATTTTTCACCATGAGTTTTAAAATTCTTATTGATTATTGGATTGATCAGAGTAGTAAATTTTTCATATTTCATTATATTAAATATGGCTGTTATTATATACAATGTTTTCTTGATTCTTCTCACTTTACTTTGTATTAGTTCATATATGGTTTCCCAGGTTTTTCTGAAGGCATTATTTTTCATGATTTCTTATAGGAAAATAGCATTCTATCATAGTCACATGCTACAACTTGTTCAACCATTCCCTAATTGATGGATGTTTTTTTCATTTTTATACTGCTTTGAAAATTGTACATTGTGTGTCCAGCAGAAAACACACACACATACACACAAATAAAAGCCTACTATAAATATTTTTCTACATATGGATTTTTTTTAATCTCTTCTGGTGGTACAGACTTCATAGTGAATATTGTAAGCAGAAAAAGTGGTTAATTATATAAAAGTTGGACTGGATTATTTAAGATTGTGGTTGCCAGGTCTTTATATTAATTCCAAAGAGACTTATTTATAATTTATTTACAAAAATGTAAGGAAAATCAGAGAGAGTATAGCATAATATATCTAGCCAAAGCACTAAGTAATTTACTTCTGGCCCTTAGTTCAACCCTGGCAGGGAGAGTTGGTTCTTAACTGGCCTCGGCAAAGTTGAATACCTGAGGAAAAACTCTCTCAAGAGGCTAATCTCTCCTGAGGCTAGTTTCTTCATAAAATATCCAGGAAAGGAGTCAGCTCTTTCACTCACCACTTGTCAGTCCTACAGTCTCTCATCAGGAACAGGGTCTCAGGTTTAGTCAACAGATTTCTCCTTCAGACCCCACTCCAAAGAATGAAGAAGTCTCAGTAGAACTCCATTCAGGAAGTTATAACTCCATTTTAAAGACACTTTCTCTTGTGTCACTTCCTGTGCCTTCCCCTAATTCTAAATCTACCAATCACAGTTGAAGTCCTGCTTTAGGACTGCCCAGGAGGTAGTCAGTTGATTCTGATTCATCACGCACTATCTTACATGTGTGTCACAGGCCTCCCACTTAATGATGTAAGTGTGATGTTTATACTTTTGGTGATTAGATCTAAAAATGGGCAGATCTCCATACTCAACTTTTAAGTAGGGTGTTTACACTCTTGGTGATTAAAATCTAAAAATAGGCAAGGGTTACAATTTAATCTTCACACTATTAACTGGGTCAAAATGCATGCAAAGTTTTATAGGATTGTCAGTATAGTTCCAAATTATTCTCCAGAATTGTTGAACCAGTATTTTTCATATGACTATTAATGCTTTTATTTATTCTGAAAACTGTATATTCATACCATTTAACAATTCAACAATTGGGAAATGGCTCTTACATTTACAAATTTGTCTCAGTTTCCTTTTTATTTGAGGAATGAGACATTTTTCAGAGAAACATGTTATAATCCCCACCCCAAACCCTCCCAAGTTTCCTGCTTTCATTATAATTTTGGTTTTGTTTATATACAAACTTCTTAACTTAATGTAGTCAAACATATCCATTTTACTTGCCATCATGCCAACAATTTCCTTTTTGGTGATAAATTTAGTTGTGAAATGTAATTTTTTTTCATGCTGACCAGAGTTTAAATATAACAGTTTCCTAATAGAGTTCATATCCAATTTTGGCATTGCTGAAGAATGGATGAGTCTTTATTTCCACAACTGCTTGACATGGTCAGGAAGGTTGCTCAGGATTTCACCACATATGGTCTACCTTCTGGCAAATTCCACATGTACTATCACTCCTAATTTTTTAATAGTCGTTTAATAATGCCTTATACTCCCAACTTTTCAAAGGTCAAAAAGTGGTAATCACTGTTCTTAGACTTTAAAGCTGTAATAAATAGACATAACATGTGCTTTCAGTTTTATGCCAATTCTCAGTAAAAGATAAACTGAATCTCCTTCTCCATCTGGAACTTTGCAACATATTTTCCTCACTTGAATACTGGATTAGAAAAGTCCAGACACAGAGCTTATGTTAGCTAATTAGTGCCTTTTTGAGTTTACCTAAGTTCTGACTTCTCAGGCAATTCAAAAGGTTACTCTTTACTATGTAGTTAGTTGATAGAACCATTGACAGAAAATCTCCAAACTCTAGATAAGAACACTTCCTTCTGGAAGCAAGATTTCTAGCACATTCCACTTGGGATGGTATTAGATGAACATATTGTGAATGCTCATTAACCTTCTCCTCTTATTATACATTCTCTAATGAAAAGATACATATTCTCATATATTCTCAGAAATATCCTTTTTTAAAAATTTCATAGCACTGACTTTATTATTATTTTCATTTTCATTATTGTAGTCAAGCATATTGTTTTGATTGTATGTTACTTTACTTTCTGTAAAATCCCATGTTTCTGTGAAATCCTCATGCTTACATCTTTTAAAAAATGGTACAATATTAATTCACTACATTCATAATCTACATGGTTAATTTTAGTAATTCCCCAAATTCTGGAAAACCACTATGTTTCTAGTTTACTTTATTTTTTTACTACAAAAAAACATGCTACTATTCATATTCTCTTTTATATATAACTTTCTTTCTATCTTTGGCATCCTTAAGGTATAATGGTAGCAGTGACGTCTAAGACCATGGAATACACAATATGGTGAATGATGTAAAGATTAAAAATTTTTGGGGAAGCTGGGGCAATTAGAAATTAGTTTCTCTCTTCAAGGAGTATTATATTTTATGAGGTTTATTAAAGGTTAAGAATTTAAGAAAATACAAGTAAGAAAGGCATGTGCTAGGTAGGCCGAGAGGCACAATTCAATTTCACTCACATCTTGAGAGATGCATCTGCCAGGCAGTGGAAGTAGAAAAGAAGCCTCAGTAGGCAGAGAACTCCTCTAAATAATAATTTGTGTTCTCGCCCAGGTGAGAATTCAGTGTGATTACAAAGCATTCTGGGAAGTGATCAAGGATTTCTGGGGACTGGAGTCCTGGATTCAAGTCTCCATTTTTTAAAAACCCTTACCTTCCGTCTTGGAGTCAATACTGTGTATTGGCTCCAAGGCAGAAGAGTGGTAAGGGCTAGGCAATGGATGTCAAGTGACTTGCCCAGGGTCACACAGCTGGGAAGTGGCTGAGGCCAGATTTGAACCTAGGACCTCCCATCTCTAGGCCTGTCTCTCAATCCACTGAGCTACCCAGCTGCCCCCTCCCAAGTCTCCATTTTTACATTGGAGGGTAACTCAGATTAGCTCAGTACTCTGTAACTAATCAGTCCAAGTATTCTACTTACCATGACCTTATTTGAAAAAAAAATACAAAAATATCAGAGGTTTTCCTCTTCTACCCAGCTGCCAATATATATATATATATATATATATACATATATATATATATATATATATATAGTTTTCCCCTTTAAAACTTCTAGCTTTGCATTTTCCATCTCTTGTTCAAATACTTATAATCAAATTAAGATTGTTCTTTCTTGCATTATAATCTTGACTTGTTTGTTGAAGTGTTGGTTGGAGATGTTTAACCTAGAATAAAAGAAAAATCAAGTTGGATGTGATTAGCTTGTTTAAAGCACTTTAAGAACTCTAATGTGGAGAAAGGATTAGATTTTGTTTGCTTGACCACAGAGGGCAAAATTAGGTTTGGAGTGGAAAATGTAGACTTGTAATCAAGAAAGAACTTCCTAACATTTAGAGTTATCTAAAAATAGAATTATTTGTTTCAATAAGTAATAGACTTGCTCTCATTGGAAATTTTCAATCATGAAGGTTAAATTGAGATTTTAACTAAAGAGAGTTATAAATTTCATATTGTGTTTGCCTAATTCAAAAACTTATCCTTAATCCAGGAAAAAAAAAACTGTTAGCAGCTTTTATTTATAACGAGGAAGAGAAGGACTTGAAATATGAAATGTAGAAGTGAAAGAGGTAAGGAGTTGCCTAGCCTACCTAAGTGCTGACCCAATGAAATTCAGTTCACTCCCCAACAAAATTCCAATCATCACTTGGAAGTCTAAATCACTCACCAGCAAGCTGATGCAGGATCCAAGGAAAATAATCTCTCCAAAGAACTCACATGGAATGGAATGTCCCACCAAAATGCCAACTTGAGTGACCAAGGAAGGAGTCTCTCCAAGCTAGAAGTCCTGAGAGGTCCAAAGAAGTCCCAAGAAGCAGTCCTCCAAAGAAGTCCAAAGGAGAAATCACAATGACAGGAAGTTCTGGACTTTTTATAGTCCTTTTTCCTCCTCACTTCCTGTCCCTTCTGCTCATCACAGGGGCCAATCACAGGTTCCAAATTGCCTAGTACTGCCCATGAGGGCAGTGTCTGTGGGATCCACCTCTCATCCTCTGAGGGTATAAAGTCTTATCAAAGAATTCACAATTTTCTGACTGATTGAATTAAAAGGGTGAAGCTCTCTAAGTAAGTGACTTGTGAATTCTCTTACTTGATGGCTAAGGAAGTGTTAAGTAGGGGTTTATTGATTGATTAACTCAAAATAGACAAAAAAAAATAAAGAATTACCTTTCACACAGACAGAACTTGGATGACCATTTGTCTACTATTTTAGGGTTCTTTTGGGTAGCAGTTAAACCATATGGCTAGTGAAATCCTTTCCTAGGCTATGACTCTGCTTGCTTATATCTATCCATTCTCACACTTTTTTCTTATCTCTCTCTTAACTTCTTTTATTTTTTGCTTCAAAACATATTTTTTGGAAATTACAGATATTTACTGACTTACTTCATAAGGAGTTTCACAACAAAGTGTAACCATTAAGAAAAAATTAATAAATAACATCTAAAAGTACAATAATTTATATATATATATATATATATATATATATATATATATATATATATATATCTCATTCCCTCATCTCTTTACAAACAAAAATGATCTATTTTATTTTCTTTCCTCTCCTTACCACATTTGGGGAAAAAAAGAAAGAAAAATAAAATTGTATCAATCATTCATAGTCAAGCAAGTCAAATTATCTAAATATCTGTATACTATATGTTATGTACATACACATATATGTGTATACAGACATGCACATGCACACATATATATGGCTCATTTTGTACTCTAAGCCATTTATCTATATGAAAGGGATTATAAGTTTCATAATTGGATATTTGAAATCATGAATGATAATTATATATGCCTATTCTGGAACACTGGTTATATTGTTAGTAATCTGCTTTTTATAGTAGATTTTGTTCTTGGTCTGGAAATTACTTTGTATACATCTCATTTTTAACTTTTATGTACTTCTTGTTTTATTTCTATGGAATGCAAGATTCTTAAGACTAGAAGACTATTTTAATACTGACTTTCTTTTTCTAGCACCTAGAACAATCCTGTTGAGTAGTGGGTACTTAATAAATGCTTGTAGAATATTGTCTCATTATTTGTATATATAGAGTGTACAAAAAGTTACAAAAATCAATGTGAAGCTTTCACTGGTTTTTATATTCTGGAGATAATGTAGATGTTATTTATTTCCATGGCTATTTGTCACTGGCAACAGAATTGAGGAATATCTTATAGCTAACTCTTTAAACCTAAATATAAGAAGTGGGACAAAAGTTAAAATTGGTTATGAAAAATATAGACAATTTTAATAACAAATTTTGTTGTTCAGTGTGAAGGTATGAATTAGGACTTTGTAACCCAAATATACATTTTCCAAATATATATATATATATATATATATATATATACACATGTATATATATATATATACATATATATATATATATACACATGTATATATATGTCCCTGGATATTATGAAAAAATATAGAGTAGTATACTAGATATTAATTCTTATATGGACAAAATATAATTAATGGTGAAGTAGTCCAAATGACTTTTTTCTTGCTTGAGAGTAATTTATTATAGATATTAACTAAGAAATAAGACTATAGTGTGATTCAGCAAAAATTCAGCAAAAAAGTTTCTATGAATGAATAAATAATAAATATTTAAATCACTAAAGAATCCTTGCCCATAAGGAGCTAATATTCTTATTTGAAAGATTATATATATATATATATATATATATATATATATGACCAAGGAAGGGAATGATGATTTAAGAAGTCACAAAGATATGGGGTAGGCTATTAGAACAATTCACTGACATGCCCTTCCATATGGAATGCTGAATTGATTACAGCTATCAATAATGATGAAAATGATGATAGTATGTATATAAAGAAACAAGTCTTACAAAGCCCTTTACATATATTATCTCATTTAATTTTCACTACCACGACCCTATGAGTTCTCTATTGTTTTAATTGGAATTTTACAAAAGAGAAAACTGACTGAAAGACATTCAATGAACTGTCTGTTGTCAGGTAGCTAATGTATCAGATAGATTCAAACTCAAGTCTCTTCTGCCTCTAGGTCCCAGGCATTTCCCTCTATTCTGGGTTGAAAAACCTATGGCATGCATGATAGGGCATGCCAGAGGGGGCTGCTCTTTCCCCCATTTCCACCTGGGTCTGAGGACATTTATCACATCACCTGCCCCTCTGCTCAGTAGCCCAATGGGAGCACTTCCTCCCTCCCTTGTCTGAGGTAAGGTGAGTGGGTTCACATATGGCCTGAAGGTTACAGTTTGGGCACTTGGTCTCTAAAAGGTTCACCATTACTGCTCTATACATTCTAGCTTCCTATGATATACCACTTTGCCTTTCAGCTCAAAAGGTAAAGTGTAAAGAGGGAGTCAGGAGCAAGGAAAGAAGTGAATATCTTCTAGGTTTGTCCTCAGAAACATGATGATTAACATATTTATCAAATTGGAAGTCTGCATTGAGAAGCCTGAATAAACATTTGGATCAAATATAAAGAGGTAAAGTCTTATACTACCTTTAGCGGTATAATGAAAGGGACAAGGACTATTTTTTAAGATTGACTGAATCCTTGCTTATTAAGGAATATGGTGTCTTTCCAAGGATTGCTGCTTCTCTGGGACTAGAATTAACATATAAATCCCTTATATAGAATTGATGGGGTGAAAGAACAAGATAGATTGGAGGATAGTGAAAAAAATACTTCTAGGTAGTGCTAGGAAAAAAAGGATATTGGACTTCTGGGGAAGTGACAGAAGAGTGAAAGAATTTTAATAGTCTAATGAATATTGTGAAAAGAAGATACTTCTCTAATGTTATGATAGGAATCTGTAAGCAGAAATTTTGGAAGGCAAAGGAGAATACCAATACAGGGAGGTTATAAATGAGTTGTAAGGAATTATCTCTGCTTTTGTAAGAATTTTCTATTCTGCCTCACTTATTATTGCTTCTTGTGAGTACATCAATCAATCCTGTCATGGGCATAGGTATAATTAGTTAAGTCCCAATTCTTTTCATCTATATGCTTCCTTCTACTTACATGGCCATGATTTGAACCCTTACCTCGGAGCTTCTTTGTTTCTGCTTTCTCCCCTACTCCAATATCATTATCTTCTCAGATGTTAGTACCTTTACTCCAAAATTAACTTACATATCTTTATATATTTTATACATATTTACAAAGGTCTTCCCTGATAGAAAGTTCTTCAAGGGCAGAGACAATCACTTTTGTCTAAGCTTTTAAGGTAGTAGGTGCTTAAAATTTTTATTATTTAATTTTGCAAGTGTTTCTGCTTCAGTGCCTATTGTGGTTTTGACATTGGTTGAAATTTATGGAATACAATTGGAAGGGTGTTCTTCAAATTATTATTCCACCTCTACTTAACAGTGATTATCCTTATAAAGCATACAAACTTCTTGATTGAATCAATCAGATTAAGTGTTAAATGAAACTGTACATTTCCTTGAATCATTCATCACATAAGGTATTTTTTCTTGGATTTAAGAATTTATGTAAAAATAAGGAGTTACTTTATGACTGAATAGACATAATACTCGGGTTTTAAAAACAGGGAGGAACAAGTAGGGTCACCTAGTGATGAGTTGAAAAGAACTAAAGGGAGAATTAGCAAAAAAAAAAAAAAAAGAAAAGATAGGTCTGAGTTGTAACTGAGAAAGGGAAGATATAGAGGAGAGGCATTGAATTAGGACTAAAACCTCCAGTTAAAGCCATCTATTTAAGGGCTTGGGAAATTGCTAGGGAAAAATATGCTTCCCCCCAAAAAAACATTCCTTCTAAGTATATGCCTATCCATTTACATTAATACAAGTTTTGATTTATTATTTAAATTTGTTCAGCAAACTGAGATTTTCCTGAACCAAAAAGAGGTCAGGGGTTAACTAATGGTTGACATATATCTAA
Organism: Monodelphis domestica; assembly: GCF_027887165.1. NCBI lineage: Eukaryota > Metazoa > Chordata > Mammalia > Didelphimorphia > Didelphidae > Monodelphis > Monodelphis domestica. Next base: position 149,046,525 of record NC_077234.1, on the reverse strand, counting down.
AGTAAGACATTCAAACCTCTCACTAAATATTAGTAATTTACCTAACTGGGGGGATCATTGTGATTGCAAATGTATGCCTAATTTTTCTTCTAAAATGTAAGGATATTAGAAAATGAGTATTGTTTTATTAGTTTAGGGATAAGTAGTAAAGTGTCTAGCTTGAGAAAAGAACTGAAGTTTGAAGCACAGATGAGAGAGCATGTTAATTTCAACTGCTGATAGTTATAATGGTTTTCTATGTCAGTTTCTCTCTCTGGCAGTTGAGAGTTGCTCTTTTGCAGTTGGCAGAGACACATACTCAGAGACTCTCAGAACCAGAGGAGGTAACATCTTTATCTCGCTCTCTGTCTGAGGGAAGATCTGACGAAGCTTAGTGTTTCCCTTTCCAAACTTGGGAAACACTATTGACTATATACTGTGGTTTTATAGATTGTTTAACTCTGAGAAGACCAAAGAAAAACCTGGCCTTTGAGTCTTAACAGACTCAGAGTCCTAACTTGATTCTTGTAGGGACTCAACCAGCTATCCTTTGCTATTTTATAATTTGAAGGCAAAGTTAAGATTTATAAGGATATTAGTGGTAGTTGTATTTAGATAGTATAAATTTGAATTAGTCAGATGAGGGAGAATTGGTGTATCCTGTGAAACATTGGAGAAGTGGTTCCTTGCAGAACTTGGGAGTTTATTTGGTGAATTTAGAATTCCTTAGAATTAGAAACTCTTTATTTATCCTTATATATTTCAATAAACATTTTATGTTTACAATAGGAGCCTCTTTAGCATCCTTGTGCCTGGTCTTGAAGGGAAGTTCACATTTGAGCCTCACTTCATCTCTGAGGATACTTTTTGATTATCTCTAGCAAAAGTATCCAAACAGTTTGAACCTCATTGGCAAGTTAAATAGTTTTGAAAAGTTTTGAAAGTATATTGGAACAGTTTTTCCATCAAAATATTTTATTTTATAACTCACTACTTATATTTTTACAAAAATAAACTCCTGAATGTTACAGAAAAGAGAACTGAATGGTCTTTAGGGGTCATTATACTGCTGTTAGACTTTAAATGTGTTAATATTATAAAATTGTTATTGGTATATCACAAGGATCATACACTATGTCCTGTGTTTTATACCAGAAATGTCAGGAAGGTTCGATATTAAGAAAGCTATCAGCATAGTTAAAAATTAACAAAAGCCATACAATTTTCTCAATAGATGCAGAAAAAGCTTTTGATAAAACATAACACCCATTTCTCTTAAAAACACATGACAATATAGAATAAATGAAACATTCTTTAAAATGATAAATAACATCTATTTAAAACCAACAGTAAGCATTATCTGTTATGGCAATGAGCTAGAATACATTCCAATAAAATCAGCAGTAAGCAAAGATATATATAATGTTACAAGGGAATCACTTTAAAAGACTGATATATATATATTAATTTAAGGTCGCCAAGGAATCAGCTATGTAATTCCTAAATGAAAAACTCAAGTCAGCCGTCAGCCCTTTTTTGGAGTTTAATTACAATAGGAGCAATAAAGGAATTAGAGATATATATATAGAGAGAAAGGGGAGAGAAGGGAATAGGGCTTAAATACCCCTTCTGTTTAGGCTGGGCCAAAAGGCCCAAGCCCTTAGATAGCTGGGGCAAAGAAAAGAGATCAGTCCCTTTCACTCACGTGTCCAAAATGGAGAAACAGTCTCAGAGGCCCCCACCTTCAGCTTCCTTCAGAGCAAGCTTCCTCAGAGCCCAGGAACCACACCGCTCCAAAACTCCACTCTCTCCTCCCCCTTGAGTCTCCAGACCCTCCTATCTTTAAGGACACCATCCAAGTTGCCTCCCCTCAGTCCTCACATCTACCAATCACTCTTCATCAATTTCCCTGTCAATGGAGGCTCTCGCTTAACCCAGGACCGCCCAGAGGTTTCTGGCTTTTGCACATGTCTGTTGAAGGTCATATTTTCAAATGATTAAATCTATACTCCTTTGCTACAGCCCTTTCTAAATCCTGTTAACTTGAGTATGGTAGAGATTGGAATAATTAAATTTTGATCTAGGCTGCAGCCCTTACTCAATCCTATTAGGACTGAATAGGGTGGAGATTTATTCCAAGTATCTCCATTGTATCAATTCTAAATCAATCAAGACTCAAAGAAATTCCTGTTCTATGCTTAAGCATAGGTCAAAGTCCTTTCCATTGTTCAGCAAAGGGTTTCTGTCCTAAAGTAATCTTAAGAAGGGAAGAGAAGGAACCTCCCATGCCAATGGAGTTCCCATTCCAATAGACTATCAGTAAGAAATTTTCCAAGTATGAAATATCCCAATGGTGAAATTTTCAACAATTATAAGTCTAAGGAAATTTGAGGTTTACAATAATCATCACTTTTATTCAATAAAGCACTAGAAATGCTATCTATAGCAATGAAAGAAAATATTAAAGGAATTAGAATAGATAATCAGAAAAAAGCTTCCACTCTTTTAGATGATAAGTTATTAAAATTAGAGAATCATAGAGAATCAAGCAAAATATTAATCAAAACAAGTTACAACTTTAGCAAAGTTACAGGATATAAAACAAATTCACATAAATTATCAGTGTTTCTTTATGCTGTTAATAAGATCCAACTGCAAGAGATAAAATGATAAACCCATTTAAAATTACTGTAGACAATGTAAAACACAAACCCAGGAATAACATGAGCATAACTACAAAATATAATAAATAATAAAAAAATAAGTCAAATGTATACAATTGGAAAAACAGTAATTGCTCATGGGTAGGTCAGAAGCAATATAATAGAAAAAGAAATTTTGCCTGAATTTATCACCTGCTAAAATTATTTCATAGTGGTAGAAAAATAATTTATTTGGAAGAATAAAAGGTCAAGAACATTAGGTGAATTAATTATCAAAAAATAAATGAAGATAGTCTATATCTATTAGATTTCAAACTATATTATAAAACAGCAAACTTTAAAACAATCTAGTATTGGCTATGAAATTGAGTAATGGATTAGTGAACTAGATTAGGAATTCAAGATGTAATAGTAAATGATCATAGTAGTATAGTGTTTGACAAATCCAAAGATCCAACCTTTTGGAAGAATTACTCTCTCTTTTACAAAAATTGCTATAAAAACTGGACATTTTCCTGTCAGAAAATAGGCATAGACCAACACCTCATACCATATGCCAAGATAAAATCAAAATGCATATATATGTAGAAATACATGGTTACATAAGTAGATTAGAAGAGTACATGATAGCTTACCTGTCAGACCTGTGGATGAATGAAGAATTTATGATGAAATAAGACATAGAGAATATTATAAGATGTAAAATATATAACTTGGACTACATTAAATTAAAAAAAAATAAACAAAACCAATGTAATTAATAATAGGGAAATAAAAAATGGGGGGGATTTATAGCAAGCATCTCTGACAAAGGCACAACTCATTCTCCAGTTGACAAATGGTCAAAGATATGAACAGACAGTTTTCAGATGAAGACATTAAAGCTATCTTAACCTATTAAAAAAAAAAAAGGATTCAAATCACTGTTAATTAAAGAAATGCAAATTGAAACAACTCATGACTCTCTGACTGGCTAATATGACTAAACCAGAAAATTATAAACATTGTAGAGGATGTGGGAAAACTGGGACACTAAAACACAGTTGTGAACTTATTCAACCATTCTGTAAAGCAAATAGGAACCACACCCAAAGATTTATGAAACTGTTCATACCCTTTGACCCAGTTATTTTACCACTACCATATCTATATCCCAAAGAGATAAAAGGTAGGGGGGAAATCTCTTCTCCTACAAAAATATGTTTAGCAGCGATTTTTGGAATGGCAAAGAACTGGAAACAGAAGGAATATCCATCAATTTGGGAAAGGCTGAACAAGTTGTGGTATATGTTCTGAATTCCACTGTGATATAAGAAATTATAACTAAGATGATCACAAAAAGCCTAGAAAGACTTATATGCAGTAATGCAAAGTGAATTGAGTAGAAAAAAAAAACTTTACACTGAAATAGCAATAAAGAATGATGATAAATTGTGAATGCCTTTGATACTATCAACGATGCAAGGATCTGGGACAATTCTAAGAGAATCAAGAGGTAAAAGGTTATCCATTGCCATGGAAGGAACTGATAGAATCTCAATGCAGATTGAAGCCATTCTTCACTTTATTTCCTGTATGAATTATTTGTAGTGTAACTTATTTGCCTTTTATCACAATATGATGAACGTGGAAATATATGTTGTATGATAACATATATATAAGCTATATCATATTACCTGCTGTTTGGGGAATGGGGATGGCTGGGAGAAATGGAGAGAACATGAACTGTAAAATGTTAGAAAATGATTATTCAAAATTATCATGATATGTAATCCATAAAAAATTAAAATCAAAACCATGTGTTTCAATTAATAGAATCTGTAAAATTTTTAAAATATAAAATGTTAGATAATTGTGACATGAAGTGCATTGGGTAATACATATGTTTCTAATTGCATTTATTTTGGAGAGGAAGCCATGATGTTTCATAGCATGAAGATAGGCAGAAAATTCCACTGAGAAGAAAAAAGAGAAATATATTAATATATTTAACTGAGAGAGTTTCTGTTCAGTACAAGAGAAAATATAATAGAAGTAATTGCAGTATGTGAAGTCAAAAGAGAAATAGCATAGTCCTTTGCTAAGTTCATATAAGGATCTGATAGAAAGTTCAAGAAGCATTATTTGTGCTGAATTCACTAAGATCATCTACTTTATTTGTTTTGTTTCCTTTTTAAAGGGGCAATGGAGAAAGACTATTTTTTTTAATTTAGTATAGTCTTGGTGAAGAAACATGCTCTACCAATATTTTTCAGCAACCAATCTATAATTTAAAGTATTTCTTGGAACACTAAGTGGTTAAGTGACATGTAAGGGGTCACATAGAAAATATATATCTGAATTCATGCTTCTCACATATTCCTTTTATCTACTATGTGATATCATTCAAGGTCAGATGAATGATGTTTAATTAGTTATTTTCAAAGTTGGCTATATGACCTTGGCAACTAAGAGTTAAATAATATACACTTTTTCTTTCTTTCTTTCTTTCTTTCTTTCTTTCTTTCTTTCTTTCTTTCTTTCTTTCTTTCTTTCTTTCTTTCTTTGTTTCCTTCTTTCTTTGTTTCTTTCTTTTTCTTTGTTTCTTTGTTTGTTTCTTTCTTTAAATACTAAGTATTTAAATAATGTATGTAAGTATGAACAGGTGGATGACAGGTACAAATACAATTTCATTTGGTTATTTGGCAAATAGAATCATTACATATTATATTGAAAAAATTAACATTACAATTTCTCATTATGGGGATTTCATGAGCTAAGATGGTAGAGCAAAGGATGCTCTGTTCTACATAGACACACACATGCAAAAGAAAATAAATCTCAAAACAAAGAAAAGCTAGAGGAACATTTTGCATTGAGGTAAGAGGAAAGAGCAATCCAGAAATAATTAGCAACTTCAGGAAAGTCTCAGGTTAGAAAATAAACCCACATAAATCATCGATATTTCTATTGGCTGCCAACAAAATCCAATAATAACAGATTAAAAAAGAAAATTCCATTAAAAATTACTTGAGATAATATAATTACCTTGTAGTACAGCTACCAAAACAAACCAAACAACTATATGAACACAATTACAAAACACATCATAGAAACAAAGTTAGACCTAAAAAAGTAGAAATGTATTAATTACTTGTGGATTGGCTGAACCAATATAGTGAAAATGATATTCTTTCCTAAATTAATTTACTTATTCAGTGCCATACCAAACAAACTAGCTGTGTCAAGCGAAGTTCATCCCCTCCTCCTCCTGGAGGGCCAACTGGTTGATCCACAATCCTCAAATACCACAGTTGCTTCCATGAAGATTGAATGTCAATAAAAGAAAATGGGTGGAGCATACCAGGGGCTTTTTGGCATGGACTCTGGGAGAGGGAGGCAAGGGGGAGAGAGAAAGATGCTAATAGAATAGAGAGAAGTGGTCTGAGAACTTAGCATAAGGAAGAGGTTTAAGTCAATGCTTATCTACCTTTTCTATTAATAAACTTTATGAAAAACAGTAACTAGTAGAGATATATTAATGTTAAATATAACACTAGCCAAAATTATTTCATGGAAGTAGAAAAATTCAAATGAAAGAACAAAAAGCCAATAATACCTAGTGAATTAATAAAAAAACATTGTTGTACCAGATATTAAACTATACTTTAAACTGGTAATCATCAAAATAATTTGGTATTGACTAAGAAATAGAATTCTATATCAATGGAATCAATTAACTGATCAACATATGGCAGTTAATATCCATAGCTACTTAGTGTTCGATTAATGCAAAGATCCAAGCTTTTGGGGGAAGAACTCACTATCTGACAAACACTTCTAGAAAAAACTGGAAAGTTACATGGTAGAGATAAAGCACAGGCCAATATTTCACACCATATTGTAAGAAAAGATATGCCCAAATAAGATGAGATCATTACGAAAAATGAAAAAGGTAATTTGGATTTCACCAAATTACAAAAGTTTTATATAAATAAAACCAATTTAAGGTTAGAAGGGAAACAACAAAGTCTGGGGGGAAATTTATATCAGTACCTCTAATGAAAGCCTCATTTTTCAAAATATAGCAAACTGAGTCAAATTTATAAGAATAAAAAGCATTCCCCAAAAGGAAAATTATCAAACAATATGCTAAGGCAGTTCTCAGAAGAAGAAAAAAAAATTAAACTAAGCATAGTTATAGTAAAAAATGTTCCAAATTGCTCTTTGATTAGGGAAATGTTAATTAAAACCAGTCTGAAGGAGCAGCTCACATCTACCAGATTAATAAACAATCAAAAAAGAAAATGATAAACATTGGAGGGGATGTGGCAAAATTGGGAAACTGATACATTATTTTTGGAACTGTGAACTCATATAACCATTCTTAAGAAAAAGATGCAAGCATGTCTAAAGGGCTATAAAATTATGAGTAATTTTAACCCAGAAATGTCACTACCTGGGCCTGTATCCCAAAGAGATCAGAAATATGGGAAAAGGACCTACCTGTTTAAAAAAATAGTGATTGGGGCAGCTGGCTAGCTAAATTGATTGAAATCTAGGCCTAAATATGGGAGGTCCTAGGTTCAACTCTGGCCTCAGACACTTCCTAGCTGTGACCCTGGGCAAGTCACTTAACATACATTGCCTAACCCTTACCACTCTTCTTCCTTGGAACCAATACACATTATTGATTCCGAGATGGAAGGTAAAGGTTTAAAAAAATAATGGATCTTTTGAGGCATTGTTTATCACTTGGAGAATGGACAAAGAAGCTGGCTTTTATGGTTGTAATAAAATACTATTATGCTATAAGGAGTGATGAATAGAATGAGTTCAGAAAAAAAAAAACTGGAAAGGCTTACAGGAACTGATGCAAAGTGAAATGAACAGAACCAGGAGAACTGAATACAATAAACAAAATAGCATTTGATGATCAACTGTGAAGGACTAAACTATTATCAGGGAAGCAAGTTTCTAAATTATCCACAAGGTACTCATGATGAAAAAGGATATCCATAGCCAAAGACAGAACTGTTGGAGTTTAATTACAGATCAAAGCATTCCATTTTCTTCATTTGCTTCATGAGATTTCTATTTTATGTATGATATGTGTCTTGTATCATGACTTGAGTATTAAAGAAATATGTATAATATGAGAATACAGATATACCTAATTAAGACTATTTACTGCCCAGGAAGGGAGACATTAAGGAGTAAGAAAATCTGAATTTTAAAATGTCGAAAAGTGTTTCTACATGTAACTGAAAAAATGGGAAAAAGTTCTCATTATGTTCACATCTCATTTGCTTTGATTATAGAAATTTGACATAAGAGGGAATAAAAGCAGGGTCAGGATTATATCAGGGCAAAGAATACATACCTCTATATGATTTCAGGTAAGAGTCACCATTGTCAACCAATCATGTAGTAACAATTACACTTCACAGCAAGTCTCTGTAAAAATCAGGTAGAAAACATTGCTATTCAAAATTAAGCCAGTGTGGAAATTGAGTCAAAAGGATACTATCATTGACTATACCAAAATTGTCCTCTTGACTTTTTCCCAGATAAAGATCTCCAACTATCACATTATAGGATTATATTACTTCTGGGTGACTTGTGGCATTTCTCTTGAATGTTGAATTACTGATTAAATAATCAATGATCCATTGCCTGAATTAAAAACTTGAAATTATATCCATGAGTACTTACCTGAAATGATAACTCTCACTAATCATAGCTTAGAGCTTAATACAATTAATCTTACTCTCATCAAGTTGCAATAATCAATAACAATTTACCAAGATTCACAACACACTTACATCTTTCACTTGATTTTTCTCTCTTAATTTACAACTCATCCCGACATAAAGATCAATCATTAGAAATAAATTATTTATTATAGACAACTTATAAATTTTAATGCATCCAATTTCACTATTTAGAAACTCTATAACCCAAGCATGCTTTTTCACAGGGCCAGTGACTTTGTCCACACAGACACTTTCAAGAAGCCTGGCAAGTGTAAGAATTGAGTAAGCAAAACCCTCATTTGTATTAATTTAATAATCTCTTTCGATTGATACTTTGCAACTAAGGGATATTATCTTAAGAATTTAGACTGTAAGGATGATATTAGGAAAAAAGTATTGTTTCATTAGTTTCAGAATAAAAAGTAGAGTTCTGACTTGAGAAAGAACTGGAGTTTGAAGCAGAGCTGAGAGAGCATGTCGATTTCAGATGTTGATAGTTATAACCATTTTCATGTGTCAATTACTATCTCTGGCAGTTGGGAGTTGGTCTCTGGCAATTCACAGAGACACACACTCAGAGACTCTCTCTCAGGGCTGGAGGATGTAACATCTTTGACTCTCTCTCTCTCTCTCTCTCTCTCTCTCTGTCTGAGGGAAAGATCTGAAGGAGCTCAGTGTTTTCCTTTCCCAACATGGGAAACACTATTGATTACCTATTGTAGTTTTTATAGATTGGTTTATATCTGAGAAGACCAAAGAAAAACCTGGTCTTGGTTTGGACTCTGAATCTGTTACAGGTCAGAGTCTTGATTCTTTTTGAGACTCAACCAGCTAGCCTTTGCTAGTTTATAATTTGAAGACAAAGTTAAAAATTGTAAGGTTAATAATTGTAGTTGTTATTTAGATAGCATAATTTGGGTTAATCAGATGAAGGAAGAGTAGTGTAGCCTGTGATATACAGGAGAAGCAGTTCCTTGTGCAACCAGGAAGTTTATTTGGGTGGATTTACAATACCTTAGAACTGGAAATCCTTTTTTATTCTGATATATTAATATATATATATTTTTACTCACCATTTTTTATTTTTACAAGATGCAGGCAAAAGATTGTTTATGTAACCAGATTAAGAATCTATGCCCAGAATAGTACCTAAATTATAATTTAAAATGTGTGTATTGTTATACTAATTTAAGTGTGTTATTATTTTAATTATAGGTGAATTACTTTATTAACCATAAGTGTGTTAATCCATTCAACAATGTACATTAGGCAAGCAAGCTCACATAGGATACAGAACGTTACCCAGAAGCCACCAAGCTCCAAAAAACCCAGAAGTGGAAGGAGTACCTTAAATAGTTTTAGGGACCTTTTGGAGTTCTCTTGTAGGGAGGCCAGTGAGTAGGGGAAGGAGCTGGAGAGTGTCAGGAAACTGTAAAAGTATGTGTTTGCAAAACAGGGTCTCAGATTTTGAACTTGGAGGAAGACTGCAGATCTTTGGCCCTTTGATTTCTCTGTTGCAATAAAGACAGATCTTTACCCAAAAGGGTCTCCCAGCATCTTATTTTTACACAAACTTTCAAATAAAGTTTCTTCTTAATTTCTCCACAAAGTAATTTATTTTCTTTATTCTCCTTTTTTCATTTTTATAATCCTTAGAGAATCTCATCATTCTAATATGATTTACTTCTAAATTATTATACTTCATTTATCTAGAAGTCATGGGGATGGGGTTGGGGGAGTCCAGAGATGTGCTTGCTCCTCATTGTTTCTTAAAAGGTTTCTCCTTTTGTAGTGGAGAATCAAGACAATTCTATAAATTTAATTGAAGAAATTAGAAAATATATAGGAGTCTTCTGTGGTTCACAACAAAACTTCCAATTTAAACATACCCACTCCTCCCACAAATTTAAAGTTTTCTTCAGACCCCTTAATATTTATATGTTCTCATTTTTCTATTCATATACCTTTTTTCCAGTGAGCAAGGAAAGTTTTAATAATTATGTAAGCAATTTGATGTTTTCTAAAACTAATACTAGTACTACCCCCAAATGCATCTTTCTATAATTAATAGGCTTCATCTCTTGTTGTTTAACCTTAAATCTGCTGCCCTGGGTGTTGCATGATGGGGAAATATACTTAGTTGCTTTAAAACAGATTAATAATAGCTCAAACATTAGCTTTTTAAAACATTCAAATATTTTACCTTTAAACCACTGTTAATGCAAACCAATTACAACTTTCTTTAAATTTTTATCATTCTTTCATTCCTACTTGCTTTTACTTATCATTCCACATCATCTATTTTGCCATTGTCTCTTTATTCTGCCTTCAAAATAAAATACAATATACTTGCCATTATAAGAAGTTTCCTATTTTCCAAAGATAAAATTTCCCTGAAATCAATCTTATTTAAATAGTATGTACTTTAATAACATTCCAAACTAACTGTTAGATGTCCAAGCTTAAATTTGCTCATTTAAAACTTTCATTTTGGGTACTGGTACTTTAATTTTGAAAGAAACCTTGTAAGCACTATTTTTAATGTGAGAAAAAATTTAGTGCTTAATTCCTCCTTCTTTTTTTACAAAGATTTAATAATTTCCAAAGTTACAGGTTATTGAATTATTGCTTCTAATCAAGCAGTTAGAGATTTAGGTTTTTCTATTATCAAAAGAGGTAATGCATCAAAAGATAAACTAAATTTTATGATAATTTTAGTTGAACAGAAATCTTCCTTTCATCAAATTGCCATTCAGCTATACAATTGTTAGGATGTGATTATAAATATCACATTGGTTTATTTAAAAATAAATTAAGTAACAGTACATTTTTTACTTCATAGTTATATAAATCCTATGACATAGAAGGAGACTATAAAATTTCCTTCATTCTTTTCATTCTCACCAATGACTTGCATTAGGAATATTCTTTTACTAGTAGAATGATAATTTCTAGAGTTACAGGATCTGCTTTTATTAGAATATCAACAAGGAATATTCATGTGAGCTAACAGGATTCCACTATTTTTTAAAATAAATCAATGTCTGATGGGGTCTATAATTTTCTGAAGGGATCTAGGTCTAACTATTTTCTTTATTTCCTTTCGAAACACGCAGAGATGAAATCTCCCTTCAGTTTTCTTACCCTAAGATATTACAGAAAACATTTTTCCTTACTTTTTAGTTACTTTCTGACCTCAGATTGAGCTTTTCCTTTTCTGTTCTGATAACAGAGCTTGTTTGATATCTTTAGAAAGGATTTGAACCAAAATATGGTATTAATCAAATCTGTGATGAGAAATTTACTAAGTAGACATTCAAAATAAAAGCTAAATTCAAAGTAAAAAAAATAGGTTGTCTCATTTTATTTTGCCTGGATCCATAATATGTCTAGTATTCTAAAATCCTTTAAATCTTGTAGTTAACACCATGTTGATATAGATTTTATTTTTAATTTATTTTCTGCCCTTCATCAACTTATAACTTCTTTAAATCTTCTAACATTGAGACGAGCTTTTATCCTACAGATTTTCCCATTTATACAACATGAGACATTATTACAATTATAACATTTCAATTAAATCTTGTCATGTGATAGAATCAACACACACTTTTCTTAGTTTTATTCATTTCTAGGGATAAATTATGCTTAAATCAGAAGAATAGTAAGAAGAGCTTAATGGAGCTTGATGTTCAAGTGTATAGGGAAATGTTTTTGAAAGAGTTTAGATGAATGTATAACATTGTATCCTAGAATATAATTCAAATGTCTGCCCAGTCAAAATATAATGAACAGAAAACCTACTTGTACACTACATCAGACAACACATGATATTTACCAAATTTAGTACATTTAGAGCATGATATTGTGAAACTTTATATAACTGATAATAGGTCATCAGAACAATTGTGTTCCGTTATAAACTGTATGGGCTTTAGGATTATTATTGGTTCTACCAAAACTGTAGGATCACAGTAATCTTGTAAAGTCTGATATAAAGAAAACACATCTCTTTAGGCAATTTGCCAATTCTGAATTATAATTTTCATACTCAGAACTATGTTTTCTAAATTTCAAATTCTGTAAATTATGAATACAATCTAGGATGCTGGAAACTAAGATGTCAATGTAAAGGATTCTCTGGCAACACACATCCTACATATATATATATATATATATATATATATAAATGAATTTTATTTCTTCAAAACAACAAAAAATTGGAGGAGCATATCTTACTGGTGTAAGAAGAGAGAGTAGCCCAGAAAGCACGGTCTGTCTGGGAATCAGCAGAATGTGAACCAGCCCAACATGCTACTATAGGGCCAGAAGCAACAAAGTAATTGAGAAGGAGCAAGCTCAGCCTGAGGCACTTTGAATGGGCACTGAAGGTAAAAGGGCATGAAACCAACATACTTTTACATAGCCTGAAGCAATAAAGTGGCAGGGAAAGGGACTGACCCAGTTCAAGCTGCTTGGCAAGGGTAGTAAAAACAGCAGTGGGGACCAGCCTAGCCTATGAGATAACAGGGAGAGTTGCAGCATGGGGTGTCGAATATAGCTAGACAAAATAGCTGCAAGCCTCCCCTTGTCATCAGGGCCATCCCCTGTGCATATACACACTATGGGAAACAAAAGCAGTTAGGCCTGCTCCATGTACCAGAGAAGAGTACTCCACAAGCTTGATACAGTGATTCTTTTACCCCATAATCAAAGAAGTAATTTAACAGTGCAATATGAAAGACATAGAAAATGAGCAAAAAACAAAGGAAAAAAAACTGACTTAGAAATTGCTTTAGTGACAGAAATCAAAATATGAATTCAGAAGAGTATAACAGTCTCCAGAAGAAAATGCATGAAGCCTCAAAGATTTCTCCCAGAAAACACCTTCTAGACATTGAAAAGATTTTTTTAAATTAAATAAGAGAATTCACAGAACAACTCAAGAACTTGAAATAGATTCATTGAAGAAATTAACTATTAAAAAATAGAATAGGCAAAAACAAAAATGAGCCACAAAAATACTCTAATGAAAACAGCTCCATAAAGACTAGAATGGAACAAATTGAAATAGAGACCAAAAAGCATTAAAACAAACAAACAAACAAACAATTCCTTAAAAGTAGGATTGGTCAAATGGAAAAATTAAGCACAAAAATTCAATGGAGAAAACACTTAAAAATTAGATTTGGGAAAAAAGAAGGTAATTAATCTGTAAGATGTTATGAAATGAGATAAAATTTCAGATAAAAATAGAATGTATGGAATACCTCACTTGAAAAAACAAACGAAAAAAAAAACCTAACCTGGAAAATAGATCAAGGTGAAATAATCTAACAATCATTCAAATATCTGAATGTCACACACACACAAAAAAAAGAGTTCCTGACATCATATTACAAGAAATCAAGGGAAAAAGCCTTGATATCCTTAAATGGGAGAAATAGAATTTGAAAACATCTACTCATCACCTCCTAAAAGAGACCACAAAATAAAATATTCCAGGACTATTGTAGCCAAATCCTAGAATTCCTGGACTAAGAAAAATGTATTATAAACCATCAAAAGGAAACAGTTCAAATATCATGGAAGTCAAGTCAGGATAACACAAGTCCTAGCAAATTCTATATGAAAGAAAGAACCAGGAGGTATGGAATATAATATTCTAAAAGGAAAATGATTGAGGATTACAACCAGGAGTCTTATATATATATATATATATCTCCTGAGCATTATCTCCCAGGAGAAAAAAAATGTTGTTTAATGAAATAAAAGACTTCCAGACATTCCTGCCCAACAAAAACAGCATAAAAAAATTAAAATGAAAATTCAAGGGTTTCAATAATGGTGAATTGAGTACATTCATAAATAGGAAGTAATGACTGGGATATTGAAGACAATTATGATACTTGAAGTACTTAATGTACTCAAGATACCTAAAGTGCTTAAGATACTTAAGAACTTTATCATTACTATCAGACCATAATGCAATTAAAATTATCAGGGCAATGAAAAGAAGTATATGTAAACAGAAGAAAGGGAGTAAACTGAATAGGATGGAGTAATGTGGAAAATATCAAGGGACAAGAAAGATGAACACATATTGAGAAGAGAAAAGGAAAGATAGAAGGAGGTAAATTATCTCTTATGAAGTGGCCCATAAGAGTCAATACAGTGGAAGAGAAGATGGGTGTTGGAGGACAATGCTAAAACCTTACTATCATCAAAATTAGATCAAAGTGAGAGTAACACCCACATTCATCCCTTACCATATAAGGAAGTAGAAAGGAAGAAGCAATGAAAAAAGGGGAGTGTGGGGAGTGATGGGGGTAAAGAAGGCAAATTGGGAGAGGTAGTAGTAAGAAGCAAAATGTCTATGAATAGGGTAAGTCTGAAAGGAGAGAGAAAAACTAAGTGAGAGAAAATAAGATAGAGAGAAACACACAGTCATAATTGTGAAGGTGAATGGTATGGATTCACCTAAACAATAAAAAGAGGAAAACAGAATGATTAAAAACCAGAATCCCTCAATATGCTGTCTACAAGAAACACATTTAAACCAGAGAGAGACACATAGTGCAAAAGTAAGGGGCTGGAGCAGAATCTACTATAATTTGGTAAAAACAAAAAGCAGATATAGCAGTCATGATCTTAAACAAATAAAAAATAAAAATTGATTTATTCTAGAGGTGAAGGAAATTACATTCTGATAAAAGACAATATAAACAATGAAAGAATATCAATAGTAAACACATATCCAATTAATGATATAGAACTCAAATTCTTAAAATAAAAATTACATGAGTTATAAAAGGAAATAGATAATAAAATATTATTAGTAAGGGACCTCAATCTCCCCCTTCTCAAAAGTAGATAAATCCAAACAAAAAAAAAAGATAAGAAAGAAGTTGAGATAAATAGAAGTTTTAAAAAAATGATATAATATATCTTTGAAGAAAACTGAATGGGAATAGAAAAGAATACATCATTTTCTTGGTGGTACATAGCACCTTCAAAAAAAACTAACCATTTAATAGGCCAGAACAACCTCTCAACAAATTATAGAAAAAGAGAAATATTTAATGTATCCTTTTCAGACCGTAATGCAATTAAAATTACATTCAACAGAGGGCAGCAGAAACACTAAAATCAATTGGAAACTAAATGACCTTATCCTAAAGGATGAATGGGTGAAAAGACAAATCATAGAAACAATCATTTCATTAAATAAAATGACAATGAGGAGAGAACATACCAAAATTTATGGGATGCAGCCAATATAATTAGGGGTAAATTTATACCTCTAAATGCTTACAATAATAAAATAGAGAAAGAATAGATCAAATAATTGGGCAAACAACTAAAAAAATCTAAAACTAGTAAAATTAAAAAAATTAAAAATTCTCAATTAAATTAAACACTAGAAATCATAAAAATCAAAGGAGAGATTAATAAAATAAAAGTAATAAAACTATCAAGTTGATAAATGAGACAAAGAACTAAAAAATAAATGTATTAAATATTTATTAATTCTGTTGAGAGTTAGGACTAGAGATGGGAGATCTCCAGTTCAAATTTGGGCTCAGACACTTACTAGCTTCATGACTCAGGTCAAGTTACTTAATTCCCATTATCTAGCTCTTAGTGTTCTTTTGTATTGGAACCAATACACAATATTGATTCTAAAATGTGAGATAAGGATTTTTTTTTCAAAAAGAAGAAAACTGAATTATCAGTCCCCAAAATGAAAAAAAAAAAAAGAAAAATCACAATTGATTAAGAAAAAAATAAAGCAATTACTGGAAGTTATTTTGACCCCCAAAATGCAAATAAATCTGACAAAGTGAAATAGATGAACATTTGCAAAAAATACACCATCTAGATTAACAATTAGAGGAAATAGAATACTTGTACAATCTCTTTGAAGAAAATATAAATTGAACAAACCATCAAAAATTTTCTATAACAAATGATCCAGGGCCAGATAGATTCACAAGAGATTTCTAACAAACATTCAAAAACAATTAATTCCAATAGTGCTTACATAAACTACTTGGAAAAATAGTGTAAGAAGGAATTCTTCCAAATTCCTTTAGTGGTAGAAATATGGTACTGATGCCTAAACAAGGAAGACATAAAACAGAGTGTGTGAAAATAAAAACATAACTCATATTTGGCACATGCTCATTAATTTAGGATATAGAGTGACAGTGCAGTTTCTGACTTCCAGAATGGACTGATGGAAGCCCCTCTGAGCAACCTCTGAACCAGATACATGAAGTGATTGCATGCCTGGACAAAAGAACACATGACCCAGACTTTCCAATCAAAAGCTCAATAGGTGTAACATCACTGAAAAGGTATAAGAACCGGGAAAATGGGAAGGAGAGCTATCTGACATTTTTTCTGATTGTGAAAAAAGCTCTCTTGATGGCAAGTGGTCCTGGCCCTTATCTAGGTAAGTCATTTCTAGCAAACAGTAGGGGACAGTGCAGCACTGTGCCAGAGAGGACCCCATTGGGCTGTGAATTCAGAAACCAGGACTCTTTGGCTCTGTTTCTTCTCTAAATTCAAGTCTGCTCCTGGACAGGCCTTAATTTGTCTGGCCCTACCATGTGGATAACTGAGTCCCTTATTGCTGCTTGTGAAATGGGCCCAGGCCCTTGGGAAACCTAGAACCTGATGAAGCAGAAGCAATAAGGCTAGAGACTTTGGATAGTTAAGCTGGTAATTTCTTTCCCTATGTCTTCCTCTTTCCTGAAAATATTCATAAATATAGTATAAAGTCTTCAAGAAGAATTTTTCCTTTTTACAAAAGAAATTATTAACCAATATCCCTAATGCACATTAATACCAAAATTTCAGGAAAAAAATTCTAGCAAAGAGATTATAATAGCATTATGTAAGAAGGGTCATATATTGTGGCCATGTGGATTTTATATCAGAAATCAAGGGATGGTTGTATATTGGGAAAACAATCAGCATAATTGTCCAAATCAATAACAAAACTAGCAGAAGCTGTATAATTTTCTCAATTGATGCATAAAATGTTTTTGACAAAATGCAACACCCATTTCTTATAAAAGAATATTAGAAAACACTGGAATTAATGAAGCTTTCCTTAAAGTGATAAATGGCATCTATCTAAATCCACTAGCATCTGTAATGGGCATAAACCAGAAGCCTTTTCATTAAGATCAGAGATGAAGCAGGAATGCTTTTTGTCACCACTACTATTTACTATTGTACTAGAAATGTTTACTATAGCAATAAGAATAGAAAAAGAAATTGATGAAATTAGATTTGGCAATAAGGAAGCAATATTATCACTCTTTAGATGATATGATGGCATCCCTAAAGAATTTAATAAAAATAACTAAAAGAAAAAGTTAATAACTTTATGAAATTTGCAGCATATAAAATTAACCCACATTATTCATCAACATTTCTATTTACCAACAACAAAGTTCAATAGTGCAGAGAATGAGGATCCCTGATCCCCTTGACTCTTGAAAATATGACCTCAGATACTAGAATCAGTCAGTAATTAGCCAAAGAAAGTGATTAATTTGGAAAATAATTCAGTAATGATTAATAAAATAACAATAACTTTATATTTTAAGACTATTAAGTAAACAATGCAATGTATTTAGCTATTATCTTTTGTAGCCTTAGCTCTTGTTTCTGTAATATTGTTTCTGTAACTTCCTATAATCCAGCAAGTCGGAATTTTGCAATTGAATGTAGTTCAGAAGATCTGATATTTCTAAGAGAAAGATCTACAGGATATGCCCTCTCAGTAGAAGGCTTGACCATATATGTCACACAAAGATATCCTGAGCAGAAAGATACCAAGAACATAAAGATAGCTTTCATTTTCAACTATCCTAGGATTGATAGTGGACTATTATGGTAGCATCTTGAATAATGCAATATTAGGTTTTTAAAAAGGGAGAAAATTCTCATTCAATTGTCTTAGGTAGGAGAAAATCTAAAGATGCAGCTTTGCTGAGAGACACTAGTCTCTCTCAATAAACCTGTTATTGGCTTGGAACTCTACCTCTTTGTTTTCTTTCAGATTGGCTAAAAATTATTTGTCACAAGAACAAAAGATAGAAAAGTACATTGCATTCAAGATACTTCTAGGCAATATAAAACAGGGAATATGAATACCAATGAACAGAATTTATATGAGCAAAGTTAAAGAACACTTTTCACACAAGTAAAGTAAGATCTAAATAATTGGAAAAACATTAATTGTTGAACTAACATAATACAATTAATTGGGAAGAAAAAAGTTCAATAATATCAAGGGAATTAATAAAAAATGAAGGAAAGAATCATTTATCTACTATGTCTCAAACTATGCTATTTTAATCATCAAAATAATCTGCTACTAGCTAAGCTTTTGGAGGGAAGAACTCACTATTTGACAAAAGTACTCAGAGAACTGGGAAACAATATAGCAGAAACTAGGCATAGACTAGCATCTCACACCATGCAGAATGATAAAGTCAAATGAAATCCTTGATATAGAAATAAAGAGTAACAACATAAACAAACTAATGGAACATAGAAAAAGTTTACCTGTCACATCTTAGGGATGGGAAGAACTTATGACTAAATCAGATATAAGTGACATGAAAATGAAATGGATAATTTCAGTTATATTTAATTAAAACTTTTTTAATAAAAACATCCCAATGCAAGGACTATTAAAAGGAAAACAACAAACTGGGGAGAAATATAAAGCAAATATCACCAACAAAGGCAACTTCTCTAAAATATATATAAAAATGAGTCAAATTTATAAAAATACAAACCTGTACCCAGTTGATAAAAGTTCAAAAGATATGAACAGGAAATTCTCAGAGGAATAAACTAAGTCTATAATGATGTGGAAAAAATGCTCCAAATCACTATTGAATATGGAAATTAAAATTAAAACAAGTCTAAGGTACTACCCACTCTATTATATTGGCTAATATTACCAAAAAGAAAAATGATAAATGTTGGAAGAGATGTGGAAAAATTGGGGCACTAATATACTCTTGGTGCAAGTGTGAACTGATAAAACAATTTTGGAGAGTAATAAAGAAGTATGCTGAAATGGTCATGAAACTATGTGTACACTTTAACCCAATAATACCTCTACTGGTTGGGTCTATAAAAAGAGATCAGAAATATGAACAAAGGATCTAAATGTACAATTTTTTTTTGTATTTCTTTTTGTAATGGCAAAGAACTAGAAACTGAAGGGATTTCCATCAATTAAGGAATGTCTGCAGAAGTTGTGTTAAATGACTGTAATGGAATGCTCTTGTATCATAAGAAATGCAAACAAATGAGATCAGAACAACCTGGCAAGATTAATATGAACTGATACAAAATGAAGTGAGGAGAACCAGGAGAACTGTATACAATAAAAGAAATATTGTGTAATAATCACCTATCAAAGACAAAATTAATATCAGGAAATCTAGTTCATGATGAAAAATGCTATCCACAGCCAATAAGGAACTATCAGATTTTTTTATTGCAGATCAAAGCATGCCATCTTTTACTTTATTTCCTTTATGAGTTTTTTTATTGTATGTGTGATATATTTTCTGTCATGACATGAACAACATGGAAACATGTATTGCATGAAAACACTGGTGTAACCACATCAGACTATTTACTCTCAGGGGAGAGGGAAATAAAAGTATTTTTTCTTTTAAAAAAGTGAAAAGAACACAATTCAAAATTAAGATTTGTCAGTTTCAACATAATCCAAATCTCCTAATTTAGATTTTTTTAAAACTTTTCACATGTACATTCATTATTTGGGAAAAAAGCACAATTTAGAAATTTCTATTGTAGAAATAAAATATTTCTCTTTGCCATTTACTTCATTTCTCATTGATTTAATGTTTAATTTTTTTTGTTTCTTGTCCATGTCTATATGGGCAGGATTGATAAAGGGAGAGGAGAAAAAGAACACACATATTTTTTTAATATTTAGTTTTATAATTCACAATTTCTTCTCTCTTTGGTTGATCAGACTGATAGTAAAGGATAGAGTTAATGAAAAGCTTGAAATCATCTGCAATATGAGTTGGAACAGATAGTACAAATAATGAAAACACTGGATTAGATAATCTCCTAATTTCCTGGGGGAGGGGTTGGTATTGGCGAGTATGATACAGATTAATAGTACAAGCACAAAAAGGAGTGATACAAAAGACTTTGACACAAGTAAATCTCTTTGGATAAAAGCAATGACTCAGCAGTTTGTTGTTGTTTTTTTTTCATTTTCATATTCTTCTTTAATTACTCTCTTCCCTGATTTTCCTTTGTCTCGTTTAATGGCCAATAGGTTCCAGGGCCACCAATCTTAATTTGGTTTAAAGAGGCATTAGTAATTTTTCTTTGATCTCTTTTCTACTTTATTACTTTTTTTCCTGTAATAGAAACAATACAGATGCTTATTTCATTCCCTTTTAAAGTAGGCATAAGCTAGAGAACTCTTTCTTTCCCTCAGACTTATTACCTGCCTCCTCTATTATGGGTCTTATCATACAGTGTTTAGAAGAATTTGAGGCATAGTCAGGCTTATACTCTCTCTGCACTTGAGAGACTTAGCCTTCTTCAGCAGGTGCTGCATATTGATTATCTGTATCTGCTCACTGAGCCCAGTTGGAAGTGCCCAGAGCCACGACTGGATTGAATAAGTGAATGGAACTATAGGTATAGTAGCCCTTCTCTTTCCTTCTCTATGAGATACCCACACTTATTTACAAAGCACAAAAATATATTTAAATCAGTTTTAAATCAAGTCTGGTGAAGCTAATTTACCTTTTAAGTTCCTATGGCTATTTTTCTTTGTCTGATGTATAGCCTGTTACCAAATTTAAATTCTAAATTCTAATTCCTTAAATCTGATTTTTGATTCAAGCTAATCCTTTGAAAAAATTACAGGTGACGGTACAAAATTCTTAAGAAGTCCCTATAGATTCTGTCATTTGGCTACACTCAATTATTTAACTAATTAACTAGCAGACTTAAAAACATTGTACATGTTTTTTAAAATTTCTTTTAAAAGCAAATTACTTGCTGAACTCATATACAGTGGATGAGAAACAGATAAGATACTCAGACATAGATACAAAGCAATTTTAACAATTCTTTTCTAAACACAGACCTGCAGATCAGTCAGGAAGGGATTTATAAATCTCTCTATGCTTGCAGAGATAGTTATCCTTTAAAGAAAGAAAGAAAGAAAGAAAGAAAGAAAGAAAGAAAGAAAGAAAGAAAGAAAGAAAGAAAGAAAGAAAGAAAGAAAGAAAGAAAGAAAGAAAGAAAGAAAGAAAGAAAGAAAGAAAGAAAGAAAGAAAGAAAGAACAGAAGGAAGGAAGGAAGGAAGGAAGGAAGGAAGAAAGGAAGGAAGGAAGGAAGGAAGGAGGGAAGGAAGGAGGGAAGGAAGGAAGGAAGGAAGAAAGAAAGGAAAGAAGGAAGGAAGGAAGAAAGGAAGGAAGGAAGGAAGAAAGAAAGAAATTCAACTCACATTTTGATTTTCTACTGAGCCTTAACATTTTTAATGAATTAACCTTGAACCCACAAAAATGCTGGTGAGACAATGAAATCTCAAGACAAGATAAACAATAACAACAATAACACAGTCAAAAACTAGAAATTGAGTAGATCCTTCAGCCACAAAATTCCAAGAAATAACATATAATTAATTAAAATTCTTTGAGAATAAGAAGGAAATACCTGTAACAACAGGTCTAGATTCATGTTGCCTCTTAAATACAGAGGTATTTATCAGAAGATAAAGAGACCCTTCCATTAAGTATTTAAAGCCCTACCTATCTAAATATTGAGTCACCTATTTTCACTTTGTAATTAGATAAAAATTTTATAAGACTCAACAAACAACACAGAGGATCCCTATAAAACACAGAACATACAAAAGAAAAGGGTCAAAAAGAAAAAAAGAGAAATCTTCTATAAAAGGAGTTTTTATCTTTAGATTAGAAGTAGTGGTGAGAACTTGATTGGACTTTAGTCACAGTTCAGACTTCCTTCAAGTCCCTGAGCATCCTCTGGAGGCTCTTCTGGAAGGTATAGGAACTAGGATTCCAGACTTCAACCTCATCTAAGTTGTCAATTAGAAAATAAAAATACTGGAAAACAATCTTCTGAGTCAAAATTTTCAGATTCACAAATCACAGTCATGGTTAGAGACACATTCATCATGGGATAAGAACCTGAGCTCATTTGTAGACTGGTCAGATTATATGAACTAATCTTCATAAAAAGAGGTCAGCTGAAATTTTCTTCTTAGGAGGAAAACCTGAATTTCACCTTTTGGAAGATGTCTTCCAGAAGGTCAGACTTTTTTCCTTATCTTATTACAGGGACTTATTATGTAGCCCCATGTTCTTTATATGGTGAAAATGAAGGGGACTAATGTTATTCTTTAACTTAAGTGCCAAGTGAGGTAATGTGATTCCTCAGGGTGAGAAACTTTTTGATATATTTCAGGATGCTGAAGGCAAGTGAAAACTTCCCCTGACAAAATGCCAAATCCTTACCATAATTATTGATAACCAATTTTCTTATAGTTATCCAATTATTTCTTACTTTTAAATTTATAGTTATAATTTATTATTGAAATGCCAGATATAAAATATGATTACATGTGGAGTATATATAGCTTTTAAAAGCATAAAAACTCCATGCAAACTAACTAAAACTGCTTAGTTAGGTTATCTTTTATAATTCTACATTTATTTTGTTAGCATCTTTCCTGAATAATGCTGGTTTGCTCTCCTTTGCTGCTGTATTCCTTTTCTTTCCTTGTAATACTGATTTATTTCTATCCTAAGCATTTTAAAATTTTTACTTAGATATAGGTAAACACTGATCTGAAATTTCCCAAAGATCCCAAGAGAGAACCCAAGGTTCTAGAGCTCAGCTTTGACATGTTTGTGAAAGGAGGTCTGATCTCTTTGTTGAGGGCCTAGATTTGATGTTTCTAACCTTATTCATCTAAAACATCTCTGTCCCTTAGATAGTAGTGGTAGGATTTAAAGCATGCACTGTCCTAAATTTTTTTGTTTAATATGTGATAAATAAGATATCAGAAAATATATTTTACACATCTTTATATTAGCTTAGACCAATCTAAATCAAGTCTACACTCTGTTTCTGAAATAACTTCATAAGCTAAGGAAATGTAGTAGGGTAAAGAAGAAATGCTATCTATATATTCAATTAGTAGAAACCCTGTGTTACAGCATGAATCTGAACAAGACCCTATGTTATTTTATTATTTTTTAGGTAGTAGAAAAAAAACCCACATACTTTTACTATTATTTAAACCCATTGATTTCATCCTAAATTCAGTTAAAAAATACAATAGCATTTTTTTCTTTCTACATAGAACAGCACCTCTGGACTGGACAATTAGGAAAAAAAACCCTGAGGCCATCTTAGTCTTGGAACTACCATATAGGATTGAATTGTCTTGATTGGTATATGACCTTCAACCTCAAACACTTCACTGTATGGAGCTGGATGCAGATCAACTGGCCAGCTCATGTCTCTTATCCCATCTAGCTATCCATCTGGATTATCTTGACATTC
Organism: Monodelphis domestica; assembly: GCF_027887165.1. NCBI lineage: Eukaryota > Metazoa > Chordata > Mammalia > Didelphimorphia > Didelphidae > Monodelphis > Monodelphis domestica. The sequence goes on along the minus strand of NC_077234.1, from coordinate 149,022,515 downwards.
AGTGTGTTCTATTTCACTTATTGCCCACCCCACCACAACCTCTTTCCAACTCTTCTTCTAATTTTAGTAGAAAAAGGTATCATATTTCCTGGAAAACATACATCAATTGACTATCCTATAAATTAATTTATTATTTCTGTGACTCACACTAATCTCTTGGCTAGTAACATAACATCTATATCTATCAGTGTATTTATCTATGCACATACCTATGCATACTTGCATGCATATATGCACATATGTTATATATGTACTGTAAGGGCCAGAATGTAAGGGGTTAATATAAAAGGTTGAACTAGTTTATTTAAGAGTAGGGGCACCAGGAATTTAATCAATTCCAAAATGATTTTTTAGCAATTTATTTATAAAATAGAGGGAAAGTGAGAAAGTATAGAAATGAGAAAGAGGACAAAGTAAGAAATCTAGCTTAACAAGTTAAACTATTTTGCTCTGACCAAGGCCTCAACCAAGGCAGGGCTAATTAGTATTCACTGGGAGGGGTCTCAGCTTTGACCTGAGGACCTGGGGATGCAGGAAATCTTTCTCAAGAGGGGATGCCTCTCCTGAAGCTAGTCCCTTCAGAAAATCCAGGAAAGGAATTGGACTTTTTCAATGACCCCATGAGGTAGTTCTAAGAGAAAAGTCCAAGAGCAGTCCAAGGCTCCACACTAGAGTTCCTTCAAGATCAAGTCCAAGGTAAAAGATGACTTCACAGGAAATTCATGCCATTTTAAAATGTCATTCATTTTGTCACTTCCTATAACTTCCTCCGACTTTATGTGGACCAATTACATTTACAGCTTTGCTTAGGACAGCCTAGGGGGTAATCAATGGATTCTGATTTGTCACCCACTATGGCCCATGTGGGTCACAGATCTCCCCCATTCAAGTGTAAGTGGGGTATATATGCTTTTGGTGAGTAAATATAAAAATTGGCAGGGGAGAGTTAATCCCATCTTCACAATATAAGCTCCTTAGAGAGAGAGAAAAGTCTCATTTTTAATTTATATTTCGAGAGTTTAACACAGTGTCTGACATTTATCAAGAGGTTAATAAGTGCTTGCATTCACTCATTCACTTATTCAATCATATACTCTCTCATTAAATTTATGCATCAACCTCAGAAGGTAAATAATAGAAGCATTATTATCCTCTTTTGATGGAGAAGAAAACCAAGGACCTTATATAATAACCACATAGTTAGTAAATGGTAGAACTAGATTTGAAATCAAATCTGATTAACATCCTATATTGTTGTTAATTAATTTCTTAGTTAAACTGAGGGTAGGAAAATCTTCTATCTACCTAGCACATAGCATATGGAGGACAAAACAACCAAGAATTTTAAATATTAATTCTATTGATGAAATGGCTGATTCTACTACAATTAAAATAGAAACAACTGTATTGCAATTACTTTACATATGTAACTGTGATTGTTTATACATATAATTTTGTCATGTTGATATACATTTAGCTATTTAAATTGCTTTCTATGGGAATAAAATTGTGCCCAAGGATGCAATTTTAAAATTTTGCCTAGGGCTTGTAAAAATCATATTTTGGCATGCTTGGTTCAGTTAGTGATCTTTCTAAATCCCTCCCTTCTAGGTATTTTGAATTTATTTCCCTAAGCATTTCACATTGTGTCTTAAATATTCATGTGTTTCATTGTTTAGTTGTTCATATCTTCTCTTCCTGATTTTCTACATCATAATCCCTATGTATTCATCAGTTTTCAATTCTTGTGGCTTCTACTTAGGCAACATTTTGCAAATTTGATTTCTTTGTCACCTCAGATAACATAATATAACATAACATAGTATTTCTGTCTGCTCACTTTCATTAACTGCACGTATTCAATTTATTCCCCAATCCTATCCTAATATCTGCTCTGTGAGCTCCTTAAGAGCAGAAAATATATTGTCTTTTTGCTTTTCTTTTTATCCCCAGATTTTAATACAATGTTGGCCACAAAGTAAGAGTTTGTTAAATGCTTATTGTCTCAACTACTTATATGTAAATTTTGCCTCTTTCAATAGAAGTGAATTCCTTGAAGAAAGGTGTTGTTTCATATTCTGTCTTTTCATTTCCAGTGTCTAGACTAAAGGCTGACACCTAGTGAGTTCTTTTTTTTTTAAACATTATTTTATTTGGTCATTTTCATACATTGTTCATTGGAGACAGATAATTTTCTTTTCCTTCCCCCCAAACCCCCACCAACCCTTCCCTAGCCGACGCATGATTCTTCTGATTATAACATGTGACCTTGCTCTGAACCCATTTCCTTGTTGTTGATATTTGAATTAGGGTGCTCATTTAGTGTATCTCCTAGATCATGTCCCCTCAACCTCTGTAGTCAAGCAGTTGCTTTTCCTCGGTGTTTTTACTCCCTCAGTTTGTCCTCTGCTTGAGGATAGTTTTTTTTTTTTTTTCTTGTAGATCACTGCAGGTTGTTCAGGGACATTGTAAAGCCATTACTGGAGAAGTCCATTACGTTCTCTGTGTACAATGTTCTCCTGGTTCTGCTCTCACTCTGCATCACTTCCTAGAGGTTGTTCCAGTCTCCATGGAATTCCTCCACTTTATTATTCCTTTTAGCACAATAGAATTCCATTACCCACATATACCACAATTTGTTCAGCCATTCTCCAATTGAAGGGCATCTCCTCATTTTCCAATTTTTGGCCACCACAAAAAGCACAGCTATGAATATTCTTGTACAGGTCTTTTTCCTTATTATCTCATTGGGGTACAGACCCAGCAGTGCTATGGCTGGATCAGAGGGCAGACAGTTTTTTATCGCCCTATGGGCATAGTTCCAAATTGCCCTCCAGAATGGTTGGATCAATTCACAACTCTACCACCAATGCATTAATGTCCCTACTTTGCCACATCCCCTCCAGCATTCATTACTTTCCTTTGCTGTCATGTTGAACAATCTGCTAGGTGTGAGGTGATACCTCAAAGTTGTTTTGATTTGCGTCTCTCTGATTATAAGAGATCTAGAACACATTTTCATGTGCTTATTAATAGTCTTGATTTCATTAACTGAAAATTGCCTATTCATGTCCCTTGCCCATTTTTCAATTGGAGAATGACTTGACTTTGTACAACTAATTTAACTCTTTATAGATTTGAGTAATTAGACCTTTGTCAGACATTTTTGTTATAAAGATTGTTTCCCAATTTGTTGCTTTCCTTCTAATTTTAGTTACATTGGTTTTGTTTGTACAAAAACTTTTTAATTTGATGTAGTCAAAATTATTTATTTTGCATTTTGTGACTCTTTCTAAGTCTTGCTTGGTTTTAAAATCTTTCCCTTCCCAAAGGTCTGACATGTATACTATTCTGTGTTCACTTAATTTACTTATAGTTTCCTTCTTTATATTCAAGTCATTCTCCCATTCTGAGCTTATCTTAGTGTAGGGTGTGAGGTGTTGATCCAAACCTAATCTCTCCCACACTGTCTTCCAATTTTCCCAGCAGATTTTATCAAATACTGGATTTTTGTCCCAAAAGCTGGGGTCTTTGGGTTTGTCAAAGATTGTCTTACTGAGGTCATTTACCCCAAGTCTATGCCACTGATCCTCCTTTCTGTCTCTTAGCCAGTACCAAATTGTTTTGATGACCAATGCTTTGTAATATAGTTTGAGATCTGGGACTGCAAGGCCACTTTCCTTTGTTTTTTTTTCATTATTTCCCTGGATATCCTTGATCCTTTATTCTTCTAAATGAACATTGTTATGGTTTTCTATAATTCAGTAAAGAAGTTTTTTTTGTAGTTCAATGGGTATGGCACTAAATAGATAGATAAGTTTGGGTAGGATGGTCATTTTTATTATGTTAGCTCGTCCCACCCATGAGCAATCAATGTTTTCCAAGTGTTTAGATCTAGTTTTAATTGTGTGGAGAGTGTTTTGTAGTTGTGTTCATATAGTTCCTGTGTTTGTCCCGGGAGATAGATTCCTAAGTATTTTATATTGTCTCGGGTGACTTTAAATGGAATTTCTCTTTCTAATTTTTGCTATTGAACTGGATTGGAGATATATAGAAATGCTGATGACTTATATGGGTTTATTTTGTATCCTGCAACTTTGCTAAAGTTGTTGATTATTTTGATTAGCTTTTTGGTACATTCCCTGGGATTCTTTAAGTAAATCAACATATCATCCGCAAAGAGTGACAGCTTTGTCTCCTCATTGCCAATTTTAATCATTCAATTTCTTTTTCTTCTTTAATTGCTACTGCTAGTGTTTCTAGTACAATATTAAATAAGAAAGGTGATAATGGGCATCCTTGTTTGACTCTTGATCTTATTGGGAAGGCTTTGAGATTTTCCCCATTGTAGATGATGTTTGCTGATGGTTTTAGGTATATACTGTGTTATTTTTAGGAAAGGCCCTTCTATTCCTATACTTTCTATTGTTTTCAATAGGAATGAGTGTTGAATTTTGTCAAAGGCTTTTTCTGCATATATTGAGATAATCATGTGATTTTTGTCATTTTGCTTGTTTATATGGTCAATTATGTGGATGGTTTTCCTAATATTGAACCACCCTTGCATTCCTGGTATGAATCCTACCTGATGACTTGCTGGAGTCTTTTTGCTAGTATCCTATTTAAGATTTTTGCATCTATATTCATTAGGGAGATTGGCCTATAGTTCTCTTTCTCTGTTTTTAACCTGCCTGGCTTTGGGATCAGTACCATGTTTGTGTCATAAAAGAAATTTGGTAGATCCCCTTCTTGGCATATTCTGTCAAATAATTTGTATAGTATTGGGGTTAGCTGTTCTTTGAATGTTTGATAGAATTCATTTGTGAATCTGTCTGGACCTGGGGATTTTTTCTTAGGGAGTTCTTTGATGGCTTGTTCAATTTCTTTTTCTGATATGGGGTTGTTTAAGTAATTTATTTCTTCTTTTAGTCTATGCAATTTATATTTTTGTAAGTATTCATCCATTTCACTTAGATTGCCATATTTTTTGCCATATAATTGGACATAGTAGTTTTTAATGATTGCCTTGATTTCCCCTTCATTAGAGGTGAGGCTTCCCTTTTCATCTTGGATACTGTCAATTTGGTTTTTTCTTTTCTTTTCTTTAATTTGACAGACTAGTACTTTGCCAATTTTATTTGTTTTTTCAAAGTACCAGCTTCTAGTCTTATTTATTAAATAAACAGTTCTTTGACTTTCAATTTTATTAATTTCTCCTTTGATTTTTATGATCTTTAATTTAGTCTTCATCTGAGGATTTTTAATTCGTTCACTCTCTAGTTTTTTAATTTGCATACCCAATTCATTGACCTCGGCCCTTCTAAATTTGTTTATATATGAACTCAAGGATATAAATTTCCCCTTGAGTACTGCTTTGGCTTCATCCCATAGTTTTTGAAAGGATGTCTCAACATCGTCATTTTCTTCAGTGAAGTTATTAATTGTTTCTACGATTTGTTCCTTAACTAGCTGGTTTTGGAGCATCATATTATTTAATTTCCAATTAATTTTTGATTTACCTATCCATGTACCCTTACTAATTATTATTTTTATTTCACTGTGGTCTGAGAAGGTTGCATTTATTATTTCTGCCCTTTTGCTCTTGTTTCCAATGATTTTGTGCCCTAGTACATGGTCAATTTTTGTGAGTATAACATGTACTGCTGAAAAGAAGGTGTATTCCTTTTTGTCCCTATTTATTTTTCTCCATATGTCTACTAACTCTAATTTTTCTAAGATTTCATTTGCTTTCCTCACCTCTTTCTTATTTATTTTTTTATTTGATTTATTTAGTTTGGATAGGGGAAGGTTCAAATCTCCCACTAGTATGGTTTTTCTATCTATTTCATCCTTGAGCTCCTCTAGTTTCTCCTTTAAAAATTTGGAAGCTCTGCCATTTGGTGCATACATATTAAGTACAGATATTTCCTCATTGTCTATACTGCCTTTTATCAGGATATAATTATCTTTTTTAATTAGATTTGTTTTTACATTGTTTTTGTCCTATATCATGATTGCTACTCCTGCCTTCTTTTAATCATTTGATGCCCAATTGGTTTGGCTCCATCCTCTTACTTTCACCCTATGAGTATCTACCTTCCTCATGTGTTTTTCTTGCAGACAGCATATGGTAGGGTTTTGGATTCTAATGCACTCTGCTATTTGCTTGCATTTTGTGGGTGAGTTCATTCCATTCACATTCAGAGTTGTGATTACTAGCTGTGTATTTCCCAGCATTTTGATTTCTACTCCTGCTCCTGCCTTTTCTTCTTTCATTATTTCCTTCTATACCAATGTTTGTTTATAGTCAGTCCCCCCATTCCCTCCCTTATTTTACTTCCCTTTCTACCCCCTTCCCTTCTTATTCCCTCCCTTATTTTCCCCTGTAGTCTTTTTAAACATTCCCCCCACCCTCTCCCTCCCCTGTACTGCTTCCCTCCCCACCAGTCCATTTTTTATCCTTCTACTGCCCTATAAGTCGCAAATCTATTCTCTTCCCCAATAGTTTGGCTTGTTCTTCCCTCCTTGGGTCAGTTTCAAAGTAAATAAGATTTGAGTATTTCCTGTCTACAACCTTTTTACCCTTCCACTCTATCGATGTTCTCCCCCCTCCCACCATGAGCTTCTTTGTGACATAAATTTATCCCCATTTGTTTCCTTTCCCATTTCTTTTAGTCATAACCTCTTTTCTTTTTTAGCTCTAGTCATGTATATATATATATGTATATATATACATACACATGTATATGTATTTATGCATGCATATATCTATATACCTATTTATGTCTTGTCCTTTCATCCTATACAGTTTGTCACTATTCCCTCTGAGTGTAATTCTTCTAGCTGCTCAGGTGATAGCAACAGTTTTTAAGAGTTATCAATGACTTCTTATTTTATATGGATATATATATCATTTTAACTTATTGAGTCTCTTAAAAATTTTTTGTTGTTGTTTTGTTTGTTTTTTCCCCTCTTTTTAAATTACCTTTTGATGACTCTCTTGAGTTCTGTGGTTGGACATCAAATTTTCTGTTCAGGTCTGGTCTTTTATTTATGAATGCTTGGAACTCTTCTGTTGTGTTGAATGACCATACTTTTCTCTGTAAGAATATAATCAGTTTTGATGGGTATTTTTGTAGCATCCCAAGCATATTCACATCTATGAAATATAAATGACTGTATGGTGACTGTGTCTCCAAGTATAAGGTTATACCAATGAGGCTTGTGAATGTAACCTTGAACTGGCCATGTGGCCCTTGGCTAAGACAAACTCATTAACATGCTCGGACTCAATTCCCCAGGAAAGTGCGTTTTGCAATCTACACGCCCAAAGGTGTTCCCTCTACCTTGCCACCCAATTTTAATTGTCTATACTTTGTGATGTGGTTACTATGTCCTTGGGAGTACCGCCCAAGCAGGACAGGAATAAATTCAGAGGCAATCCCATGAACTTCCTCTTTGCCTTTCCCTTCCATGGAGCTCCACTGGGCTCCTCAATGACTGTCTCTCTCTCCTCTTGACCTTCTTCTTCCCAGAGGCTGTAACCATCTCGGCCTGCATTCCCTATCTTAATCTCCTCCTCCACCTCGTGTTCCTTTGTACTCATACTCTCCTATCAAAGGGAGTATCATAGGGATTGCCTGCCCTATCCAACCACTGACTTGTCCGTGTCTTTCATTTCCACCCTGGTTCTTGGTTCCTACCTCTCCTCTGGTCCCATCACAAAGGTGAGCCCCTTCCCTTGTGGGACCCTGATGGTCAGGGAAGTCCATTAAGGAAAACCTCACAATTTTATTCTTGGTTGAAGACCTAGTTCCCTTGCTTTCCAGAATATCGTATTCCATGCCTTTTGTTCCTTCATTGTAGATTCAGGCAGATCCTGTGTTGTTCTCATTGTAGTTCCATGCTATCTGAATGACTTCTTCTTAGTAGCTTTTAATATTTTTTTCTTGGTCTGGTAGTTCTTGAATTTTGGTATAACATTTCTTGTCAGTTGGGGATTAAATACGGAGGGTGATCTGTGGATTCTTTCAATCTTCACTTTCCCCTCTTGTTCTAGGATCTCCACACAGTTTTCCTGGATAATTTCCTCTAGTATTATGTCCAGGCTGTTTCTTTTGTCTTGGTCTTCTGGTAGTCCAATTATTCTTAAATTGTCTCTTCTTGAACGATTTTCTAAATTGTCTGTTTTGTGAATGAGATGCTTCAAATTTTCCTCACTGTTTTCATTCTTTTTGTTTTGTTTTATAGTTTATAGTTTATAGTTTTATAGTTTTATAGTTTATAGCTGCCTTGTGAAGTCACTTGATTCAAGTTGTTTTATACTGGTTCTTAAAGATTGGATTTCATCTCTGGCTTTTTGGTCTTCTTTTTCCTCTGGTCTGATTTCCTTTGAAGATCATCTTTCATCCTCTTTACCTTGTCTTTCATCTCCTTTGCCTCATCTTTCATCTCCTTTGTCTCATTTTCCAGCTGGTTGATTTTGGTTTTCAAGACACTATTTTCTCGTTTTAGTTCAAGTGCTCTGTTTCCAGATGACTTATCTTAATTTTTAAGTTCTTTTCCCAATTGTCTTCAGCCTCTCTTAGTTGTGTTTTGAGTTCTTCCACAGCCTGTATCCAATTTGCTAGGGTTTCTGGTTTATCGTTTGCTAATCTCTCCCCCTCTGTTCCATTTGCTGATTAGTAGCTGTCTATTGTAGTTTCTTTCTTCTTTTTCTATTGTTTGCTCAAATTCACCCCTTCTTTACTCCCCATATTTGTCTGTGCTCCTGTTCCTCTCTCATTTTTTTTTTTGTTTTTGGGGGATTTCTATCAGCCTCCCCTCTTGGAGCTTTAACAGAAGATCTCTTGGTGTAGTCTCTGGGGGTTTGAGCTTCCCTGGCCTCTGGAAGCTTTTGATTGGCTTAAAGTCTGGCAGTCAATGAAGATGGTTGGGGAGCCTAGGCTTCTCTGCATTCTGGAGACTTTTGATGGGATTGAGTTCAGCTTAGTTGGGCTGGGTTTACTCTGAGTTTTAATCTTCCTGGATGGCTGGAGCAAATATGGAGGATCTCCAAAGCTCTGGTCAGGCTGCCAGGTCTATGCTCCTTCTAGGCTGCCATCTTGACTCTGCCTCTAGGTTTCTGTTTTTTTCAGAAGACCCTGCTCTCTAAGGGGGGTGGGGGGGTCATGGCCTCCCTGGGCTCTAAGAGCTCCTGATGGGATTAAGTTCAGCTGGTGTGGGCAGAATTATCCCCAAACCAAATCAATCAAACAAACAAACAAACAAAAACTCTCCTCCTCTACCATCTGTGTTGAATGCCCAGAGACTGGACAAGGTTACTTTCAAGGTAAGCTCTTTGGAGCAACCCCTTTGTCGGCCCTGAGGTTTCTGTCCTTTCAGTAGCTCTGAGGGCTCTTGATGGGATTGGGTTCAGCTGATGCCCTAAAGCTGGAACCTCCCTTGAGACTCAGATGGAAGGACTCAGCCAGGGGGCTACAGGCTTCCCCCTTCTGTCTATGTTTCCCTTCCATCTGTGTTGGGAGCACCTGAGACTGACTCAGGTTGCTTTCAAGGTGAGTCCTTCATAATAGCCAGCCCTGAGGCCCTTTTGCCAGCCTTGAGGTTCCCGCTGCTGCTGTGGGCTCAGCACTCTGGGTTGGGGGGGATGGGTCCTGGGACCTTACTTCTGCCTGCCCCTTTGACACCAGTGATCTAGGGTTCTGGCTTTTGGGGGGCCGTAACTTTTGATCCAAGTCTGGGAGGAGGGTTCCCCGGGTCTGTCCTGTTGTTCAGCTTGAATTTCAGTGTCCTAGGAGCACTCGGTTTGAGATCAGTAAGGAAGGGTTTCTGAGGTCTGAACTTTCGCAGCTTCTAAGACGCCATCTTGACTGGAAGTCCCTAGTGATTTCTTAATACTTTCATTCTTGTATTCATTCAGTCAGTCAGACACTCATTTATGTAGTTAGTAGTAGGATTATAATAAGTGACTGTTGATTGCTTGAGATTTCATTTGGGAAAGCAAACTCACTTCAGTAAATAAATCCATCCTATTTTATACTTAGATATTCAAAACACCACTGTCAAAAGTTCATTTATTGAAATAGCCTATCTAGATAATACTCTCTGCATGTTGATGTCTGCCCCTCATTTGTACACTTAGATACTAAAAACTGATTCTGTTGTCTAGAGAAAATCTTTTACATAAAAAGTAATTCTAATTACTGTGGAAAGAACTAAATCTCCCAGGAATTAAGGTTCATTTTTCTTTTTTTTTCACTTTTTTATGGGGAAGTATTCTACATTATACAACATATAATTCTCTTAGTGTTTTGAATTTAAAATCTTCAATATGGCAGTAAAACTCAAGATATAAATATCTCAAGGTTTTGACAAAATCAAAAGGAAATAAGAAAAAAATAATTCAGTCATAATGCCAAGGAAATTAGGGAAGTGAAGGAACAATGATATTCCAAAAATATAGATAAATACTAGAATAAGTAGGTTACAGAAGCATTTTATGCAATTTCTGATGGGCTTTAAAATAAGAAAAACACTCATTTATCTGAGATCCTTTGTTTTGATTTTATTTATAAGCAATAAGTTGCTTTTGATGACCTCACAAGGATCACCTTCATATCCTTCCTTCCTTCCTTCCTTCCTTCCTTCCTTCCTTCCTTCCTTCCTTCCTTCCTTCCTTCCTTCCTTCCTTCCTTCCTCCTTTCCTTCCTTCCATCATAATATACTGACCTGAGCCAGGGTTGGCTAAGATTCCTTGAATCTTCAAATAAATTAAACTAGACACAGTCAGTGTAGTAAGTTGTCAAGTACACTTAATGGTACCTAATGTGTTACTGTAATTCCTTCTCAAAAGTCCTGAGATTTTACTGTTACAGCTACCTGTACATCATGGTTTTTAAAATGTATCAATGAAGGGGAGATATTTTATTAATAAATTCCAAATAAAAATGAATCATAAAAGTTTACTTTAACATCAGTCATTCAAGTACAAGTTAAAAGGATTTTCAAATTTTAGCTGCCCTATATATTTTGTAATCTTTTGATGGGGATACTGTGGTTATTACATTGAATTTGCTCAGATTACATCTCATGTACATGTCTTCTAAATAAAAAGAATGGATTATAAATTATCAGTATGACTTTTACATATTCTAAGGATTGAAAACATTAATTAGAAGATAATTTTGTAATAACTAGCCCATATGAAGTTACTTGTATGGGAATAAATAATATTAAAAACACATTCTAAATCACCTATGTTCCCTCACTCACTTCAATCAGTACTAGGCACATATTCCCACAAACTACTGAAAATTAATAAATGATTTGTCGTCTGTAAGCAATCTTCAGGCATTTGGGCAATTTTGTACCCTGGTATGTAAATTTCCATTTCCTTTTTGTTAAAACTTTGATAATTTCCCTATGCCCAAATGACAAGAATAAAGTTGAATGCTTCTAAAAAATGAATCTGTAAAATTCTCAGAGACCTACATTAAGTAGATGCTGACTCAGAAGACAGCAGTTTAGAGGTAGTAAAAATTCAGACCTCCGTAAACCCTTCCTCACCAACCAAAAAACAGCACTTTCAGGGGACTGAAAACCAAATGTAACAGGACAGAGCTAGGGAAACCTCCTCCTGGATCCAACTTAAAAGGAATGCACCCTCCAAAAATCCTGAACTCTGGAACATGGGGACTTAAGGGGAAGGAAGGTGCCAGGACCCCTCCCCCACCTACAGTGCTGACCATCCACCGTAGCTAGAATCTCTGGGCCAGTAATGGTGCTAGTTCAGAGGGAGAACCTTACTGGTAAAGCTGTGCCAGGCTCAGGGCATAACACCCAGGCAGTGTAGAGGCAGCTGGAGAAGAAGCACAGAGAAGATAGTCCAGTCTCAGTGGAAATGCTTCATCTTGCCCCACTTTGGAGGTTTTGGCTTTAGAGCACAGCCAGATTTGCAGATCAACCCTTCTGCCCAGCTGAATATCATTAATAAGGGCAGATAAGAAGCCTCCAGAGGACAGAGAAGCTCAAGCTCCACCACCCTTCAACCAAAGACTTATCTGAGAGCCTCACTGACTGATCTCCAATGGATAAAAGCAGCAATAAACTACAGGCAACAACCTTGACCACAGAGTGAGAAGCCCAGATCCTTCTGCTGTCAGCTGGGGAAGATCAGACTACCTGACCAAACAGCAGAACAGCCCAAACTCACAGATCCATCACAAAATGAGAGGAGCAAGACTACAGGAAACTGTAGAAAAAGAAAACAGAAATCAAAATAGAGAGCTTCTATACAGGCAATGAACAAAGAGCAAATGTAACAGAGGAAGATCAAGAACACCAAGCAATAACACAGAAACTCCAGCAAATTGGACACAGGCTTAGGAAGAACTCAAAAAACAATGCAAAAAAAATTAAGAGAGGCTGAAGACAACAGGGAAAAGAACTTAAAAAGCAAAATAAGTCTTCTGGAAAAAGGAAAAAGTGTCTTGAAAGCCAAAATTAATCAGCTTGAAAATGAAGCAAAAGAGATGAAAGATGAGGTAAAGAAGATGAAAGATGACCTCCAAAGAAAGTCAGAACAGAAGGAGGATGACCAAAAAGCCAGGAATGAAATTCAGTCTTTAAAAACTAGAATATAATAAATAGAAACAAGCAACTTCACAAGGCAGGAGGAAACTATAAAACCAATACAAAAGAATGAAAAAAATTGAGGAAAATATGAAACACCTTATCCACAAAACAGAAAATTTAGAAAACAGTTTGAGGACAAACAACTTAAGAATAATTGGTCTACCAGAAGACCAGGACAAAAGAAAAATCCTGCACAGCATTCTATAAGAAATTATCGAAGAACACTGCCTCAACATCCTAGAGCAAGAGGGAAAAGTGCAGATTGAAAGAATACACAGATCTCCTCCTGTATTTAATCCCCAACTGAAAACACCCAGGAATGTTATACCAAAATTCAAGAACTACCAGACCAAGGAAAAAATATTAAAAGCTACTAAGAAGAAGTCATTCAGATAGCATTGAACTACAGTGAGAATAACACAGGATCTGCCTGAATCTACAATGAAGGACCAAAAGGCATGGAACATAATATTCTGGAAAGAAGGGAACTAGGTCTACAATAAAGAATCAACTACCCAGCAAAACTGACTACATTTTGGTAGGGGAAAGTATGATTATTTAATAAAATAGGAGACTCCCAAGCATTAATAAAGAAAAGACTGGACTTGGACAGAAAATTTGATGCCCAAACACAGAACTCAAGAGAATCATTAAAATATAATTAAGAAAGGGGGGAAAACAAAAAGACAAACAAACTTTTCTTAAGGGACCTGATAAGTTAAAATGATATGTATTCCTACAATAAAAGAGGATATTGGTAACTCTTAAAATTGTTTTTATCACCTGGGTAGCTAGAAGAACTATACTTAGAGGGAACAGTGACAAACTATATAAGATGAAATGCCAATACATAAATATATGTAGATATGTAGGTATATATGCATAAATATATATACATATATATATAACTACAGGTAAAAAAGAGGTTATAATAAGAAAAATGGGAATAGAAATGAAATGGGGTAAATTTACATGTCATAAAGAAGCACATGGCAGGAGTAGGGGAGAATAACAATACACTGGAAGGGTAAAGAGTTGGAGAGAGGGAATACTTAATTCTTACATGCATCAAAAATGACTCAAAGAAGGAAGAACAATCAAATTCATTGGGGCAGAGAATCTATTTGTGTCCTATAGAGAAGTAGAAGGGGAGCAAACAAATACAAGGGAGGGAGAAGTTGGGTAGGTAGTTTAAAAAGACTGTAAAGAAAATAAGAGTGGAACAAGTAGAGACCAAGAAAGGGAAGTAAAATAAGGGTGGGAATTAGGGCACTGATTATAAACAAAATACTGGTGTAGAAGGAAATAGGGAAAGAAGAAAGGGCATGGCTAGGAGTTGAAATCAAAATGTTAGGAAATATATAGTGGGTAATCATAACTCTGAATATGAATGGAATGAAATCACCCATAAAACACAAGCAAATAGCAGAGTGTATTAGAAACCAAAACCTTACCTTATGTTGTAACAAGAAACACATAAGAGGAAGGTAGACACACATAGGGTAAACATAAGATAATGGAGCATGATCTATTGGGCATCAACTGATAAAAAGAAGACAGGAGTCAGAATCATGATATTTGAAAAAGCCAAAGTAAAAATAGATCTAGTTAAAAGAGATAGGGAAGGTAATAACATCTTGATAAAAGGCAGTGCAGTCAATGAGGAAATATCAGTACTCACCATGTATGCATGAAATAATATAGCATCCAAATATCTAAAGGGAGAAACTAGTGAAGTACAGGGATGAAATAAATATAAAAACTATACTAGTGGGAGACCCGAACCTTTCCATATTAGAACTAGATCAATCAAACCAAAGAAATAAATAAGAAAGAGATAAGAGAAGTGATTGAAATCTTAAAAATTAGAGTTAGTGGATATGTAGAGAAAAATAAATAGGGACAAAAAGGAATACACCTTTTCAGCAACCTTGGTACATTCACAAAGATTGACCATATACTAGGGCATAAAACATTGCAAAAAAGTGAAAAAGAGCAGATATAATAAATACAACCTTCTCAGATCACAATGCAATGAAAGTAATAATTACCAAGGGTACATGGAGAGGCAAATCAAAAAATGAATTGGAAATTATATAATATAATTCTCCAAAATTGGTTTAAGAACAAATCATAGTAACAATTAATAATTTCATTGAAGAAAATGGCAATGATGAGACATCTTTTAAAAACGTATGGGATGCAGCCAAAACAGTACTTAGGGGGAAGTTTTTATCCTTGAGTTCATGGGCAGAGGCCAATGAATTGGGCATGCAAATTAAAAAAAACCCTAGAAAGAAAAAACTAGAAAGTGGGGGGAGGAGAAGGAAAACCAAATTAACAGTATCCAAGATAAAAAGGGAGACCTCATCTCTAATGAAGAAGAAATTAAGGCAATCATTAAAAACTATTATGCCCAATTATATGACAATAAATATGGCAATCTAGGTGATATGGATGAATATTCACCAAAATATAAATTGCATAGATTAACAGAAGAAGAAAGAGAATAACTAAATAACACCATATCATAAAAAGAAATTGAACAATCCATTAAATAACTCCCTAAGAAAAAATCCCCAGGACCAAATGGATTCACAAATGAATTCTATTGAACATTCAAAGAACAATTAATCCCTATATTAAACAAACTATTTGAGAGAATAAGCTAAGAAAGAATTGTATCAAATTCCTTTAATGGCACAAATATGTTATTGATTCCAGTCAGGCAGGTCAAAAACAGAGAAAGAAAACTATAGACCAATCTACTTCTGAAAACAGATGCAAAATCTTAAATGGAATAGTAGCAAAAGTCTCCAGCAAGTGATCACGGGGGTTTTTTCATTAGGATCAGGTGGGATTTATACCAGGAATGCAAGGATGGTTCAATATTAGGAAAACCATCCACATAATTGACCATATTTACAAGCAAGCCAACAAAAATCACACTATTATCTCAATAGATGCAGAGAAAAGCTTTGACAGAATACAACACCCATTCCTATTGAAAAACACTAGAAATTATAGGAATTTTTAAAAATAATGGACTGTATATATCTAAAAAAATCAGCAAACATCATCTGCAAGGAGGATAAAGTAACTGGAAGTCTTCCCAATCAGATCAGGAGTGAAACAAAGATGCTCATTATTACCTCTTTTATTTAACATTGTACTAGAAAAAAATAGCAGTAGGGATTAGAGAAGAAAAAGAAATTGAAAGTATTAAAATAGACAGTGAGGAGACCAATCTATCACTCTATTCAGATAATATGATGATCTACTTAGAGAATCCTAGAGAATCAACTAAAAAGCTAGTAGAAATAATCAACTACTGTAGCAAAGTTGCAGTATACAAAATAAACCCATGTAAGTCATCAGCATTTCTATATATTACCATCACATCTCAGGAACAAGAATTAGAAAGAGAAATTCCATTTAAAATCACTCTAGACAATATAAAATACTTAGGAATCTATCTCCTGAGACAAACACAGGAAGTGTATGAATAAAACTACAACACACTCTCCACACAATTAAAACTAGATCTAAACAATTAGAAAAACATTGATTGCCCATGGGTAGGATGAGGTAACATAATAAAAATGACAATCCTACCCAAACTAGTTTACTTATTTAGTGCCATTCACATTGAACTACCAAAAAAAACATTTTAGTGAATTTGAAAAAAAAAATAAACAAAGTTCATTTCAAAGAACAAAAAATCAAGAATATTTTTTGGGAAATAATGAAAAAAGAAAGGATGGGAGCCTCTCAGTACCAGATCTCAAAGTATATTATAAAGCAGTTGTCATCAAAACAATATGGTACTGGCTAAGAGACAGAAAGGAGGATCACTGAAATAGACTTGGGGTAAGTGACCTCAGCAAGACAGTCTATGATAAGCCCCAGTATCCCAGCTTTTTGGACAAAAATACAGTATTTGATATAAATTGCTGGGAAATTTGGAAGACAATATGTGAGAGATTGGGTATGGATTAACATCTTACACCCTACACCAAGATAAACTCAGAATGGGTGAATGGCTTAAATATAAAAAAGGAAACTATAAGTTAATTAGGTGAACACAGAACAGTATACATGTCAGACCTTTGGGAAAGGAAAGATCTTAAGACCATGCAAGAGTTAGAAAAAAACCACAAAAATAAAATAAATAATTTCTATTACATTAAATTAAAAAAAGTTTTGTTTTTTTTTTTTACAAACAAAACCAATGCAACCAAAATTAGAATGGAAACAACAAATTGGGGGAAATCTTCATTACAAAAACCTCTTACAAAGGTCTAATTATTCAAATTTACAGATTATGTCAATTGTACAAAAAATCAATCCATTCCCAATTGGTAAATGGGCAAGGTACATGAACAGGCAATTTTCAGATAAAGAAATCAAAACTATTAATAAGCACATAAAGGTGTTCTAAATCTCTTATAATGAAAGATGCAAATCAAAACAACTCTGAGGTATCTTCTCACACCTAGCAGATTGGCTAACATGACAGAAATGGAAAGAAAGTAATGAATGTTGGAGGGGATGTGGCAAATTTAGGCTATGAATGCATTGCTGATGGAGTTGTGAATTGATCCAATAATTCTATATGGCTATTTGGAACTATGCACAAAGGGTGCTAAAAGACTGTCTGACCTTTGATCCAGACATAACATTGACAGTTTTATTTCCCAAAGAGATAATAAGGAAAAAGACTTGTACAAGAATATTCATAGCTTCGATCTTTGTGGTGGCAAAAAATCAGAAAATGAGGGGATGCCCTCCAATTGAGGAATGGCTGAACAAATTATGGTATATGCTGGTGATGGAATACTATTGTTTTCAAAGGAATAATGAACTAGAGGAATTTCATGTGAACTGGAATGACCTTCAGGAATTGATGCAGAGTGAAAGAAGCAGAACCAGGAGAAGATTATTTACAGAGACTGACACACTGTGGTATAATTAAATTTAATGGACTTCTCCATTAGTGGGAATGCAGTGATCCTGAAAAACTCAGAGAGATTTATGGGAAAGAACACTATCCACATTCAGGGGAAAAATTGTGGGAGAAGAAACACAGAAGAAAAACTGCTTGATTACATGGGTTGATTGGGATAAGATTGGGGATGTAGACTCCAAATGATCATCTTAATATAAACATCAAAATCATGCAAAATGTTTTTGACTAAAGTCTCATGTAAAATGCAGTGGAATTGGGAGTCGGTTTCGGGAACGCATGGGGTGAGAGGAGGGAAAGAATATGATTTCTGTAACCAAAGAATAATGTTCTAAATTGACTAATTAAATATAACTTAAAAAAATACTGGTTCATTTATTTTTTAAAGAAATTGACATATTACCAAAAATAAGGAATATAATAGCATGAAATACCAATATTATCTCTTCACTGATATCCCTCTTACTCATTATTTGCCTTTTTATGCAAATAAATGCATAAAGGATCTATAATTTTGTCTTTTTGTGATATCACTTTATGTAAACCCTCATTCCAAAGCAGTTCTCCATTGGGGAATAAATTTTAGGAAATGGTCTGAAGAATGTAGCGATGAAATGAGTTGTCCATTGTCATATAACATTATATAACATATGCATATATTATATATAATAGTTATTAAAATTAAAACACCATTTCCATTATATCAAAACACAACTTTTTTTTTAATTTTATGACATGTATGAATTTTCTGGTACATAATAGCACATCCACCAGCATTGTCCCTTGGGGCATTGTTCTTGACTCCAACATGATAATTGGAGTTAGGAAGTATGGTGGGAAGGACATGAGTCCTAGATAAGGAAGATCTGACTTCCATTCCAGCCTTAAACACTTACTTCTTGTGTGACCCTGAATTACTCATTTAAACACTGAGTGCTCAGTCTCTTCAATTGTAAAAAGAAGATAATAAAAGTAACTACCTCTCATAATCTTGTGGAAATTAAGTAAAATAGTAGCAGTAAATCATTTCCTATAGTGCTGAGTGTATTGTTGGCATTTAATAAATGCTTATTTTAATTTCATTCCATCTTCCTTTCTCCCTCCCATCCTTCCTTCCTTACATCTTTTCTTCTTTTCTACCTTCTTTCCTTTCCTCTCATTTAGACCTTAATTGTCTCTAACATGGCTTATTGCTATAGACAATTTCCCTACCTCAAGTATATTCCTACTCTAATCCATCCTTTACATTTTCTACAGTGATATTGATAGGGAAGATTGGTCCATATTACTCCACTATTCAATAAACTCTAATGGCTCCCCATTGTCTATAGGATAAAATGTAAATTTAATTGGCATTTAATGATCTTCCCCTAAACTGATATTGTCTTTCTAGCCTTATTACCCATTACTCCTTTTGATAGAAGCAATTTTAAAAAAAAGAACCCTTGCCATGATGACTATATTTAGTTCCCTCCCTTCTCCCCAAATAAACGGGGGAGTCATAGGCATGGGGTTTATATGGTGATATAACTTTCTCATCACCTAAGTGCAAAAGCTATCTAAGAGAAATCAGGGCCCTTTCCATCAGAGTTGAAATACAGACTGGTTGGTATTATGCCTAATGTCCCCATTTAAACCAAAATGATATCATAGATGATTAACCTTATCATGTTCTTAGTAAATTAACCCATTTTGGTTAAGATAATCAATGAAGAAAATAATGTGATTAGATGACCAAATGTAGTTCAAGTCACATATGAATCTTTTTGGTAAGAGACATTCATTCTTTCTATTTGATGACATTAATCAACTATTTAGGAGGTTGAGGCTAAAGAGAAATAATGTTAGCATCAGGATGAGCATTTCTTAGCTATTGCTGACAGTCCCAGAAGTGTAAACTCTTAAAGGATAGAGAATTTTTTTCTTTGCACAGAGCACAGCTTAGTAACTTGTGCATTGATTATGTTTGCTAAATGTCTGTTAATTGATTGATTTTTTTCCATTCAAACACTATGTATATGTATATAAACACTATCTTCCCTTTTTCCTCTCCATTACAAACAACATTTCTACCCTATGGATTAAAAAATAACCTACATATTTTTTATCCTGAGAGAATTCAGGATATTGAATGCAAGAAAAACTTCATAACCTACCAAATATGTCTAATATTATTGAACTAAAACAAGTTGACAAAACAACTGGCTTAAATAATATTCATAGCTAAGTAGGCCCCATAAAACCTTTTAGATATTAAAACAATAGTTGAAGAGATTTTACCTAAAAATAAAACAACACTAAAGCACAATCTCTAGGCCATCTCTAATGTAATTTGCACAAGAAATTTTATGAAATGTTATCATCTTCACTATTTATGAAGTGACTAAAAAGCACAATACCTTATGATAGTGGACAACAGAAAAAATTCAGATATTTGAACTTGGTTGTTATGTTTCTTTGATATTTTCAGTTTATCTCAGTCTATTTGAAGATCTTAAGTCTTAAGACAATGAATATTTTAAGTTTAAATCAGATAATCTGGTAACAGACATTAAACTCATCAGTTTTGGAAAATGTTCTGAAAGTCTACAGAAATGACATGTGCATATTAACTACTATTATTTCCTATAGATTAGGTGCTACCTTTCTTTTTTATTATTCTGTCATTTCAGTTGTCTCCAAGTCTTCATGATTCCTTTAGGAGAATTCTTGGCAAAAATACTGAAATTGTTTGTCAATTCATTCTCCAGCTCATTTATAGATGTGGAACTGAGGCAGAGTTAAATTACTTACCCAGGGTCACATAGCTAGTAAGTATCTCAGACTAGACTTAAACTTAGGAAGGTAGTATTTCTGACTTCAAGGCAGGCATTCTATCCACTGTACAATCTAGTTGCCCCTCAGGTGCTATTAGAACAGTTTTTGTGGGATTGTAGATAATATTTTAAAGTATGCATGGTTCTTTAAATAATTTACCTAAATAAATAACTAACCTAAATAATCATCACAACAATGTTATGAGGGAAATATTGAGTCATATAACTTCAAATTTACTGATGAGGAAACTGAAGATGAGAGTTTAAATTAGCTCACCTCCCTAGGGTCACAAAGTTAGTGACAGAGACAAGATTCAAATCCATTTTCCATTTATTTCATCATCCAAACCATGACTTTTGCTACCACTTCTAGCTATCAACAGTTTCAATGAAAAAAAAATAGCAAAGAGATTGTCCTAAGAGAAATAAAAGGAATTTGTTGAAATAAGTTCAAAAGTAACAAGAAATATCATTCATAGGAAATTTGATTATTTTATTTTAAATATTCATTATGAATATATGAAAAATGGCATGAAGAGAATTGGAACTTTTTCCCAAATATCTGATGAAGAAAAGGTGGCATAATATAAAGAATAAGTTAATACCTTCCAAAGTAGACCAACATATAACTTAGTATTTCAATACATAGATGGTTCAGGGAAAGTACAGTGAAGAATATTGCCCAAGTTTAAGAAAAATAGAAGGAAACACCTTTTTAATTAGACAGAACTCTCATATATATATATATATATATATATATATATATATATATATATAAAATGGATACTTTATTGAATTAAGGTGTACTGGAGGTAGTGAACACTAAATAACATCACAAAAAATGAAATTGAGGGGAAAGGATGAGGAAGGAATAGCATTTATATAATACCTACAATGTTACAGGCCTCAGGCACTGTGCTAAAAATCCTTTTACACATACAATCACTTTTGATTAAGCATATTTTGATATAACAGACATAAATGGTTAGCCATGAAGAAATCAATTGGAAATCAACTATCTGTTGTCAGACTATTTAATTGTTAGAGCAAATATCATAAAAAATCACCAAATTGAAAGGAAAATAAAAATATGACCATAAGTGAGAATACATGGCATGTAATTAAAACAACTTCAACTTGTTCTTTAAAAGATATATTCACAGCTTTTCCAGCTGACTGCACAAGAAGGTGGGGTAGGCTAGCCACAGGGACTGGCAACTTAGAAGCCAGAAGTCATAGGCCTGGGTACTAAGCTGTCACCACCAGACAACAACAGCCAGGATGTCTACCAAAGACGGCATCGATATCTTCCCTTCATGAATGGCACAGACCATTATGAAGGCTCGATTAAAAGGTGCACAAACAATTTGGAACCTGATTTTGGCAGATCTTAAAGAAGGTCATTCAGACCAAAGTGCTAATGGGTGAAGTGATGTGAAAAGCTGCTTTCTCACTTGCTGAAGCCAAATTCACAGCTGGCGACCTTAGTGGCACTGTTATTCAGAATGTGAACAAAGCTCAAGTGAAGATAAGAACAAAGAAAGAAAATGTAGCAGGTGTTACCTTGCCACTATTTGAACATTACCATGAAGGAGCTGACAGTTATGAATTGACTGGTTTGGCCAGAGGTGGGGAACAAGTGACCAAAGTGAAGAAGAACTATGGCAAAGCAGTAGAGCTGTTGGTGGAATGAGCATCACTCCAGACATCATTTATTACTCTGGATGAGACCATTAAAATAACAAACAGACAGGTAAATGCCATTGAGCATGTGATCATTGCTGGGATTAAGCGTACACTTAATTACATTGTCACAGAACTGGATGAGCAAGAATGTGAAGAATTTTACAGGTTAAAGAAAATGCAGGAGAAGAAGAAGACTGTCAAAGAAAAATTAGAGAAGGCGATATCCTGCCTGAAAGCATCTGGAGAATTGCCAGAGCCTGCTAATCTATTGGCAATAAAAAAGGATTAAGATCTTCTATTTGATTAGCTCTTTCCTTTCTATCATCTTTGAAACTTTGGTCTTATGCTTTTCTTATAATACATGGTATCCAGGTTCTGTGTGTAATGGGCTATTTGTTATAGCCCAAAAGTTCTACTAGTGGATATTAGTTATTGGGATTATTTGGAGAGATCATGATTATATGTCATTTGTAGGATCTGCCTCTATTTTGGTGGTAATTGACCAGTCTAGGAACCTGTAGAACTATAACCTATTGATATTTCCTCATTTAATTGGTCTGTGTATGTACTCAGTTTTGGTGTTCTATACTAGAGTATTTGAAAAAATATCCCCTTGAAAAGAGCAGTCATTCACACTGATCTAATAGCCTAACTTCCACATACATAGTCATTGCTTTGGCCCACTTTCAACTTTTGCTTTTGTCACAATGGTGCTTCAATCTAGCCTTGGGTAAATTGTTTCATGTCTTTATTTCCTTGCATGGCTGGTCTCATTCTTGTGGAAGAAGACTTTCCCCCTCCATTATGGAAGAAATTCTGCCAATTCCTGTGTAACTATAGTATGTAAGCAGAGTAAAAGGATTTTAAAATGAATACATATATATATATATATATATATATGTGTGTGTATATATATATATTCACAGTGAAAAATAATAAATGAATAAAAGAGTACACTGAAACAGGCAAACATCATTTTCCAAGGAAGTTTATTTAATAGAAATCAATCTCTACAACATGGTAGCCAAAAAAGCTAAAACAACTGTCATCCAAGAAACACACAATTACCTTTCTAAGCTGAGAGAAATGGCAGCCAAGAGCAATGGTGATTTAGAATTGAAATTTGTTTATAAAAGGAAGTTAGTGGAAGAATTTAAGCAAGTTTGATTAAAATCAAAAGCAAAAAGAGAGACAAAATACGTTTAGAAAGTTTAGCAAGAAACTTAACTCCTCCAGATTGTCCTGATAGTATTTAAAAGTGAAATCCTTTTCCCATGCATTGAGAATCATAAGGATAGGGAATCTATATCAATTAGTTAAAGATCTGTAATTTTTCTAGTTGCTAGTACTATTCTCTCTATCAAAGCAGTTTGTGACCTCTTAAATAATATTATCAGTAGTTGCTGGCAAAAGCAATTCATTACCTGGTGTCTCACTTTCTGATGATGAACCTCTTTTCACACTGAGCTAGTAGCCCACATTTCTTGTGCAGAAAGGAGAACAAAACATGGTATACTTTAGAAGCAATGCTTGTTAAAGTGTAGAAATTATCATGCTTAAAAAAGTAGTCTATATTGAAAGGTAAAATGATATTTAAAATATCCATTATGTAAAAGCATGTTTACATATATTACAATTAAAATATGATACAATTTTTCACTCTTTCCTGTTGAAATTGAGAGAAAGTGTGACACAGTAGATAGAGAATGACTTCAGGGCCAGGTAGAATCAGATTCATTTCTTGACTCTGACAGTATTGGTTGTGGACAAATCACATAAATCCTTAATCCACTAGCAACTTTCTAAAACAAAGTGCTCAGCTTCAATGATTAAGAGTTTCCTCATTTGGGAGTGCCCCAAAGCACTGAAATCACAGGACAAATTCTTATATTTTTCTCACTGATTACTTGACTATTTTTATCACATCATATGGATATATGGATATGGTAATACATGGTATAATGTTCCTGTCATAAGAGTGAAATGGAATCATTATATCAAAAGATGTAATCTATATCCCAAAGACAAGAATAAATACATAGCAAGCAAAATAATCATAGCACTGGATAATGGTATACGATTTCATATCCTTACATAAGTCTACTTTATTTACAGATTAGCATTAGAAAGCTATAATAAAAAGAACAATCATGGAACAAATTATACTAAATTATCTGATAAAGTTTTCATTTCTCAAATATATAACAAACTAAAGTAAATTTAAAATATATATATATCTACATTCAATTTGTTTTATTTTTTTACCATTTAAGTTTTCTGAAGTTATATGACACTAAAGAAAAATAATAAATGTTGGAGGGAATATGGCAAAATTGGGGACACAAATGCATTGCTGGTTGAGTTGTTAACCAATCTAACCATTCTGAAAGATAATTTGGAAGTATTGTCTAAAGGACTATAAAACTGTGCACACCTTTTCATCCAGTAATATTACTACTAGGTCTGTATCCCAAAAAGATTTTTTAAAAAGGGGAAAAGGACCTACTTTTACCAAAGTATTTATAGCTGTTCTTTTTTGTAGTGGCAAAGAATTGGAAATATATGGGATATCTATTAATTGGAGAATGGTTGAACAACTGTTGTATATTTTAGGAATGGCATGGAACTATAAAAACGATGAGTAAGATGATATTAGAAAAAAAGCTAGAAAGGCCTACATGAAGTGATGCAGAGTAAAACATGCAGAACAACGAAAACATTGTAAAATATAATAATAATATTGTATTATGATCAACTGCTAATCTTAGCAATATTGTGATCTGGGACAATTCTGGAAGACTTATGGCAAAAAAGTGCTATTCACATCCAGAAAATGAACTGTTGGGTACAGATGAAAACATACTATTTTTCACTTCAGTTAATTTGGGCTTATTTTGGAGTGTTGACTTTATATGAATAGTCTCTTATAACGATGACTAACAAGGAAATAAGTTTTTCATGATAATAAAGGTATAACCCCAAATCAAATTGCTTACCATTTCTGGGAGGTAGGAGGGAAGGTTAGGTTGGAAGATCATTTAGATCTTATAATTTCAGAAAAAAAATTAAGGTGTTAATATATGTTATTGGGAAAATAAAATATTTTAAAAAATAAAAGAAGAAACTATAACAAGAAATACTTGCCCATCCATTTAGACAGAAGATAAAAGAACTATAAAAGAACCAAGGCAAAATTTAATAAAATAACATATTAAACATAAAAATGAACAGAAATATATAAATTTTGAAATAATTTAAATTTTATCCATTCATAAAAATGAGTAGAGTCAGAGAAATATTTATGTTGTTTGAAATTTTGTCTCTTGGATAGCCATGATTCATATTTGTCATATATCCAATTTTTATTTTTGAATGTATATGATTATATAGTTCTAGGGGAAATATCAACAGATTCTATAAAAAAATAATCATGCAACAAAAAAAGATCTGCTGTATACTAAATGAGCTCACATAAATATATTGTGGTATTATTTGTAGTTCTCAAAAGGTTAAACTCAGTAATGAAAAAACTGGAATGCTATTTCAAAGCTGATGCCATCTCTCCATCTTTGACTTGTTCATAGTACTTTTTTCTTAAATCTTATATCTTAAATTTTAGTAATTTTGAATGCAACCTGTTTAGAGGTTAGGATTATATTTAGTTTTCTTTATGTTTCCCAGTACCTAGTATCTCATCTATTGTATTATCTGTCCTGTTGCTCTAAAGTATCATCATTTTTTGTTAGTTCTCTTCTTAAGTATTATTCTGCATATACAATAAAATGAATACCTTTCCTTTGATAGTTAGATTAATGTTCCTCAATAACTAAGAGTTTTGCAGAGTCAGAAGGGCCCACAGTGACTATTTAGTTACAATTTTTCTTGGAACAAAATTGAACAAAACAAAGTCAAAAATAAAAACTTCTACAACACTAGACTCCTGACATTTTTTTTCAAGACTGCTTTAATTTTTAGGGCATTTTTCATAATATTAATACAAATTGTGTCTCTTTTCATTGTTCTTCCATTGATCTTTTGCTGATTTTGCCCTTGAGGGATAAGGAGAAAAGATCTAGTTTGCCTTACCTATAATAGTCATTCAAATGTATGAAAAATATTCTTATAAACCCTTCCTTGACATTTTCTCCAGTCAGAGAAAATCTTAAGAATTTTTTTCTTTAAAACATTAATATTTTCATTTGGAAAAATAATGTTAGACCTCCACAAAAGTACATTAAAAAAGGGGCAGCCTAGGTGACTCAGTGCATAGAGAGCCAGACTTAGTGACAGGAAGGCCTTAGTTCACATGTGGCCTCTGCCACTCCCTAGCTGTGTGACCCTGGGCAAGTTATTTAACCCAATTGCCTTTCCCTTACCATTCTGCCTTGAGACCAATACTTAGTAATTATTCTAAGATGAAAGATAAATGTTTAAAAAAATAAAATTCCATTCCTATTTGTTTTTAACTTTTTAAAAATCAAAGTCAAAATCACAAAGTTGGAGTTCTGGGTAGGTATTAAACACTTAAAGTGAGCCACATAGGTTATGACATTCTGGAGTTTGCATCCAGGGAATTATTTTAATATCACTTTTATAAATGTGTAACTATTTAATACCACAAAGTACCACTTCCCATGGCATGGAAGTTTTTATTGTGTCATAAATCAAGGTCTGTTTGGTATAGAAAAGGCCCAGAGGCCTCAATGTTCAACAGCATACTGGAGGCACAGTTTTCAAAACCTTGCCTGAGGTTCACAAATGGCCTTGATCTACTCTGAGGCTTAAAAAAAGTAGGAGGAATAAGAATTTTTTCCCCAAAAGAGTTATGGGAATGAATAGAAATGATAGATAAACTGAAACTATAAAAATAAAATAACCAAGGTAGATCCTAAAGAAGATAAGGTATCCATTTTACTGATTTGCAAAGACAGGGGAGAATAATTAATATGAATGCTACATTCTTTTTTCAATTTATTGGTTAACTCACTAAATAGGTTTTTCTTTTTTATTTCTCTATTACAATGAATAGTTGTTACATATGTAAGGGAATTCATATATAAAAATGTTTCTGATATCAAAACAAAAGGTAATATAAGATAATATTTAAATAATAATACATTTGCTAGCAAAAGAAAAAAAGATTTTTTAAATAAATATGTGAAAATAAATAACTTCAGAAAGAGAAGTGAGATAAAGTTATGAAGTTCATTAAAAATTTAAAACTTACTTTAGAAATTAATAAAACAAAATATATTTGATAGGAGCTAGATAATTTCAAGTAAACTCTATTTGAAGGAGCTCAAGTTCTCCCTTTTCTAATTTCCAGTTTATTTAGGTACTAGACAAGTATGAGACATGGAAAAGGAAGAAAATTTATTTTCACATATTTTTAATGTATAAAATACTGGGGGACAATATTTTTAAAGTGTTCACCTATTTTTTGACAACCTTGTAAAACATCCCACAGAGGGGCAGAACAGAGCTACCACAGAATTGATTTGCTTCGTTGAGAAACAGAGAATCCCTTTTTCTATCTTTCTATTTTGCCCTCTAAACATTTTGGTATTATTTAAAATAGCAATCAGAAACAATTTGTTGTTGAATGTAGCACTTGGGGCATGCCCTCTTAATCAGAGTTTCCCAGAAAAGCTCCCCCAGATATATTATAGTACTTTGTGGGTAAATATGTACTCAAACCATTAGCTAATGAACTCTTAATGATGCATCTACTTTTGTCAGTCATATTAATCCAAATAGGATTTTAAAAATTAAACATGGCCTATGAAATGCCATGGAAATATCAAACCATCCACATATTGTGTACATCCTCTTCCACTGTTTACATACAATGGGTAGATAAGTGATAAAAAGTTTTTAAAGAAGCATAGGCCTATAGTTGCAAGGGACATCAAAAGCATTTTAGTCTCAGCCTTTTATTTTATGGGTGATGAAACTAAGTCTCAAGGCCATAAAATAATTTGTTCAGGTTCACATAAATTAAAAAAGTCAAAAGTGAGATTAGATCTAGGATTGATTCTGAAGTTTTTAACTCCAGAACCAGTGTTTTTTTCCATCTTGCCAAAGTGACATATTCAAAATAATTGCAACTTTAGATGTTAAAACATACTTCACATCACTAACATTAAGAGAAATATATGAGATAAAACTCTGCTATTTCCTCTCATGCTATTGGCAAGATAAGAAAATGTAAATAGTCAATATTGGACATGCTGTGGGAAGATGAAACTGTGAAATCATCCTTTATTGAGGGGAGGTTCAATTTAAATTTGTGAAAAAGAGATGCCTAAATTCTCTATACTCCTCAGACAAATAAATTTTACTGCTAAGTAAATACCTGAAAGATACTAAAGATAGAAACATGGCTCTAAAAGTTACTGAAATATTCATAGCAACCCTGTGATATAAAGGGCATGAAAACAAAGTAAGGAACCTATTGATTGAGGAATTTATGGAATAAAAGAAGCAAAATGGTGGCATATATATTTTTTACTTCATCTAACTGATTAATTAAGAAAATTTTTCCATGGTTACATGATTCAAATTCTTTTCCTCCCATCCTTCCACCCCGTTCCCATAGTCAACATTCAACTCCACTGGGTTTTACATGTATCATTGATCAAATCTTATTGACCTATTATGGATATTTGCATTAGATGGATTATTTAGAGTCCACATTCCAGATCATATCCCCATCAACCCATGTGATTAAGCAGTTGTTTGTTTGTTTGTTTTTTTTCTGTGTGTACTCCCACAGTTATTTCTCTGGATCTGGATGGTGTTCTTTCTCATAAGTCTCTCAGAATTATCCTGGATCATTCCATTGCTGCTAGAAGGGAAGTCTATTACATTCGATTCTGCCACAGTATATTGGTCTCTGTGTATAATGTTCTACTGGTTCTGCTCCTTTCATTCTGCATCAGTTCCTGGAGGTTGTTTCAGTTCACATTGTATTCCTCCAGTTTATTATTCCTTTGAGCACAATAGTACTCCATCAGCAACAGATATCACAATTTGTTCAGCCATTTCCCAAATGAAATGAAAGCCATTTCCCTTATTTTCCAATTTTTTTGTGGTGGCATATATATTAAGAAATGATAATAAACATAGTTAGAGAAACATGTAAATACTTGTTTGAATTTATGAAGTGAAAACAATAAAAATCCAGAGAACAAACAAGGTAATTTAAAAAAAAATAAATTAAATATTGCTTAAAGGAAGAAATTTGATATGAAGAAAAAAAGAAAACAAAACACTAAAGATTCAGGAGAGCAGATAACCAAAGCAAACCTCCTCATGGAAAAGTGATAGGGGACCCACAGGGCAAAATACAGCAGCCATTTGCCAGATGTGGTTGCTTAATCACATTTTTAAAAATTGTTTTTCTTTGTCATAAGAGAAGGTTAAATTGGGAAAAGTAGAAAAGATCCATAAAGCAAAAAGGCAACAATACAAATGTGTTTTAAATTTTCTGTTATTTATATTTTTCATCCATTTATGGAAACAGAACTGTCTTTATATATTACATAATTATTTCTACTCTACCAGGTCTAAAAAAGTAAAAGGGAAAGGAATTTTAATAGCATATTTGGCTTATTGTCTGATTTCTAATAATCTAGATAATTATATAATGATAACCTTGGTTACCTGGGAAATAATTTCATTTTGAACTGCCTTTTTAACAGTTATCTATCAGAGAAGGGGAATAAGAAAGGTAATAAACATTTATATACGACCTGCTTTGTGTGAAGAACTTTACAGATCTTCTCTCCTTTGATCCTCACAACAATGATTCTTCCCATTTTATAGTTGAGTAGAATGAGATCTACACAGGTTGCATGACCAAGGACACATAGGTACTATCTAAGGCTGAGTTTGAACTTTTCTTCTTCAGGTTATGCCCATTGTACCTCAGCTTCTTATCAAAGACTCTGCTTTTGTTTTTCCTACCTGAATGACCCTGGTCAAGTCACTGTGTTTCAAGTTCTTCATCTCTAAAAAGAGGAAGCTAGAATACATGGCCTCTGAAATTCCTATCCCATAATAAATATTCCTGTCTTATTATAGAATGTCCAAAAATGAGTTACCTATCTCTGCTAGCTTTAAAGGAATAAGGTAATTTTTTGATTATTTGAAATTTTATTTCTCTGATTATTTTTGATTCTGACCATTTTATTTTTTATTAAGGTATAAATAGTATTTCTCTTTTTAAAAATCCATTGATTTTATGTTGTCCTTGGCATTGCTTTTAATCTTTAAATTTTAAATTAAATTTTATTTTATTATTATTATATTTATATAGATTTAATTATAAATTTTCAAAATTACTTATAAAGTTTTATATGTGAAATAATATTAATTATTTTAAAATATTTTTACAAATTATTTCTTTTCTTCTGATTATATCTATTGATTTTCTGAAATCAAGATGATCTATGTGGAATTTATTATTCTTTCTATTTCACATTTGGTTATTAGTTTTCCCCCATGAATATCTGTGAATAGTACTATTTTCCTTTGACATTTATTTGTTTTGTGTTGTTCAATTTTACTAACTATCCCTTTGCCAATTTAATTAACATATAAGATTAAATCAGTGTGAATATAGCAGTCATTGTTTTTACAATGCTGGCAAAAACTGTTATGAACCCCAACTACTCAATAATTTAGAAATTTTTAAATTTCTGTAAACATACACACACACACATATACATATATGTATATATATTTAAAGAAATGCCCTGAATATTTTCTCAGTTCTTTCTTATATATTTAGTGTACCTAAATTGGGAAGTCTCTTTCTAGATGTTCCTCATGCAACTTGTTTATAATATAAAAAAGAGGATGGTATGTTGAGATTCCCTTCTGTGCTTCTCTGGTAATAGGAATACTTTTTCCTATGTATCTGACTTCATAAACTCTCTGCCTTCACCAACCCCAGCCATGAGAGGTCAGGATGAGAGAGAAAGCAGAAACAATTCTTTTGCTTCCTTCACTCCTAATTGTTTCAAGGAACAGATGACTACTTTAGAAATGTTATTTCCTCAAGTCTTCTGAGGTTTAATTTATTTATGCATATGATAATATATAAACAAGTCACATCGTTATTTAAGTTTTGGGGCTTATTTGAATGAATGGAAGAGATTAAGAAGTAAGAGAAGAACAAGGAAAAGGGGGATATTTAAATTACTGAGGATTTGTAAGTCCAATTTAGAACCAGAGAAACATGTTGGTTGTCTCTCGAACCGAGGATGACGATTGTCTTTGTGTGTTTTTGTGCACAAAGACACCTGTGCATGAAGATTTAAGTGGAAAAGTCGATGCACAGAGACAGTCCCACTCTCTCGGCGTTGGAAGCCTGGGTCCAGTGTCACGAAAAGTCGTTACACCTGGAGACTTCCTCAGCTGCATTGGATAGTCTTGTTGTCTTTTGTGCTCCAACATGCCCTAAGCACTCCACAGTGCCTTGCTGCATCACCATCTCAGCTGTTGAACCTTCTTGTTGGTTTCTTCCGCCTGTTCCGCCGAAGCAGTCTTCACATGCTGGGTGAGCAAAGCCCTAGTTCACCAGGGGTCGATGACCCGATGGCTACCCTCACAAGGATTAGCCGGACTGTTGAAGCCGTTGCCCAGGGTGTGGCCACTGCCTCATGCCAGCAGCTACTAGGAGCCACAAGTGAGAGCTGGGTGTCAGGTAAGGGTCAGTGGCTAGAGAGCTGCCCTAGAAGGGCACGACAAGCCCTCCATACCAGAGATATTACCCCTCCCTGAGCACCCCATACACCCCACCAGAGAAACATATTTAACTAAAATAAGACGATATGAGAGTGTTACATTTGGAGACAGAAGAGAGAGAGAAAAAAAAGGAGAGAGAGAGAGAGACAGAGACAAGAAAAAGAGATAAACAGAGATACACACAGGGACAGAGACACATTCAGAGAGAAACAGAAATGGAGGGAGGGAGAGAAAGAGAGCAAATGGAGTCAAGTCAGGACAAAAGAACTTGGGAAATATGGAAGCAAACAAACAAATAGGAAATTTCCTCATGGACCAGAAAACACAGTAGTCCTGTAAAAAGAAAAAAAAGTGGCTAAGAAAAAGAAGTGAGTTCTTTTTTTTTTTTTCTTGGCAGGCTGAGAGAATGGTCAGAACATGAGGCTGTGTGCCTGTGTCCAGGGCCCTTCTCTCCCTTTACCTCACCAGAAACGAACATCCCCTGTGACTTGCTGTCTGTCAGTAATGACTTTTTTGGGCTTCCATCATTGTCACATGCCTGAGGCAGAGGCACTACTAATAGATATTAATGATTTTAAAAAGATACTACATTAACACAAAGTAATATTTATGTAAAGAATCTCAGGTACTATCCTTCCTTTAGTGACATAATGGCAGGGCTCACTTTGTTGTGTTCCTAGTGAATTTCCAACTCCATCTGAAAGGAATCCATGATAGTGATTTTTCAATCAGTCAGCTCATGGATTTTTATTGTGTCCCTACCACTTCTTAAAAAAAATGATCATATACCTGAACATGAACAATTTTTTTCATCTGTAAATGAATAGACTAGTCATCTGACTCTAGCTAGGATCCAGTTATTTTAATTGTATAACAAAGAGGGAGAGTTACATATATTTCTTTTCATTAGAATTTTAAGGTAACAGCTTAGGAGTAGCTTGCCTCTCTTGCCCTGCGTGTACATTAGCAGTGGAAGTAGGGAGCAGATACAAACTGGGACTGGTGGGGGGTAATACTCTCTGGCAGTGGCTCCTGTATTTCATAAATGAAGCAAAGAAGAATGGTAGACTCCCAGCCTGGGAGTGATGCTTTTTAGCTGGGTTGCTGAGAAACCAGGAAGTGAACGAGCCTTTTTCTTTTGCAGTACCAGCCACTTGGTGAGGCTGCAGGACCTGTAGGAATTCTAAGAGGCAAGTTAGTTTATATATAAATAGTGGAAACTGTTTCTATAAAAGGGGTGTATTTTGAGTGTCAAGCCTTCCTAGATAAGTTTGCAAAGTATAGAAGACCATAAATCTTGAACACATAGAAAGAGAAAATACAGGAATGCCTCTCCTTCCTGTGTGTCTTTATGGCTACAGTTTCACCTGGTTACTTACTGGTCCTCTTACGTCTTTTTTGTTAGTATTAACAAGGTGCCTCTTCTCTCCCAATCATGTAAAGCAAGTAGAAAAGTAAACATATATTTATTTCTCAAATTCAATAGGACAAACTCACTGGGGAAAAATTAAGGAAGTAAATAAAATAATCAAAGAAATCATATATTTTAAGGAATTTTTATTTTTTTTAATATTTGGAGGGAGCATAATAAAACAGAGACTACTGTTCTTATCCATATAGATATCTACTAATATGCAGAATATATCAATAGCATGTTGGATCATACTGTTAAGATTAAAATTTTTAGAGCCTTTTTCTTATTTCATCATTATTTACCAAATAATAAAAAACAGACCAGTGAAAGAGAAGGCTCCATCCTTGTATGACCTGCCACTTGCCACCTTCGCCACCTTCACTTCTGAGAGCTGTCCCAACCACATACCTACTCGGGCAGATTCCAAGGAGAAAAGCCCCCACTTACTCCTTGTACTCCAATTCATACCCTTCATGATTTCCCTTTCCAAAGCCTCTTTGACTCGGGTACTCAGACTTCACTCTAGAAAAGAGGTGGGTCTTCCAAATGCTAGGTGTCCAGAGATCTTTAGAATTATAGCTCATTGTCAGTGTTTCCTATTCTCTGCTATACTGTCTCAAGACTCTTTTTTACAGAGAAAAAAAAACAACTTTGTTTCTACCCTTATTCAGCAAGGGAATGGGGAGAAAAGCATGTTGCAAGTTAAATTTTTATGTTAAACTTTTTTCCCTTTAAAATCCAAAGGTTGTCTTAGGTTACTGGAAAAATGGCTATAGACTACTGTTAAATTTCCACACGACATGTAAATAGAAGCTAGGTAAGTGATAGCTAATGTTAATCCTGTTTATAGGAGACAGCCTGAATCAGCTTTGTAGTTTATTTGTCAGAGTTTTTATGCTTTATGTTCCTTAATTGTCCTACCCACCACCTCCCATTTGCATTCAATGCCTTCCTGGTTGTCTAAATGTCTTTTATTGTAACGACTATATAAAAAAGATACATATTTTTGGAAGCTATAGATTGAAGTAATAAAAAATCTTAATATATGTTAAATTGTTCTTGGACTGGTACAGTGAGAATATTAAAGAGAGCTAAAACAACTTCCCATGAGAGATATTAACCTATACATTTAGCCTTTGTATCACATACTGACACTTGTAGTTATACCAGTGCTTTCTGTAGGTGATAAGGAGAAATGTGGCTGTGATTTTAAATTTGCATTTCAATCAGTAATATTAAAAATAATTTGGTATATAATTAAAAATTTTATGCATTATGGGATGTTAAAAGTTTGCAATACTTAAAAATTCTATAGCATGAGGTTTGAATGGTGACAGAAAACAAATTATAAGGAAAAATGTAATAAATATTTTCAATTGAGATATTAAATAGGTTGTACCATCAATATAACAGAAAGATTCGGAAGGTAGAAACAACGCAAGATATTCTCTCACAGGTACTAGTTGCAAGATTGTGCAAAAGGCCAGTGGAATAGGGAGTGAAAATTAAAGAGATTGCAAATCTCTCACTTTAATGATGAAAGTTTTAGACTTGATAGGGCTCTGAAGTAAATTGCTAGCTAAAAGGGAATCTCAGATAAATGAGGAGGCAGACTTAAGATGTAGAATATTATGGCTTCCTACAAGTGCTTTCTGAACAATTTAGGAATGAGAACTGGAGATCTAGATTTCTAACCATAAAGAAAGTACAATGAAATGATGAAAAAGGAAAAAGGAATTTGAATTTGAATTACTTATGTAGAAATGATAGTCAAGTAGGCTTTCACCAAAAATATGAGAGGATTTAGGTTTATTTTCAAGAATAAATAAGATCATAAATTCAAATGACCCTATTAACCTGAAAAATAACTCATAATTACTAAAGTGGGAGCAACCAGGTTTTATGAAACTCCATACTTACCCTTATCTCATGGGAGCTTGCCTTCAGGTTTAATAGATGCTCCCAGATTGACGCTTGTCCTAGAATGAACAATATGCCATCAAGCATCCAGGAAGCACTCTGGTTAGGAGGGGTGGATGTAGTTAAGTCTTAAGACCCTTTTTTCTTCTACATTTCTCTTATTGTATTTAGTTCAAGTATCTTAACGTGGAGCTACACTCTATTTTCCTAGCCTCTACTTAACCAGTTAGTTGTTTCTCTTTGGCTATATTCCATAATGTATAACTAGAACCCCAAGTTCTTTGGTTCAGTGAAAATTCCCATTGCTGTTTTATTTCCCCCAGAGACATTGCTTAGCTCTGTGTGGTGTTGTGTGTATGTATAACACAGTATGTTAGCCATTAGAGTATTGTCTCCTTTGTCCTGATTAAAGATATATTCTTTTGTAACTACTTTGGTGGGTATGTGTTTTTCTGAATGGACAGGCATTATAATAGAAAAAAAATTCTTTAATCAAGACAATGGAGACCATCACCAGAAATATTACACAAAGCCAACTGCCATAGGACCATCAAATTTTGAGAAAGACTGAAAGTAATTTAATTACTGGGAATTTCCACAAATTGAAAAATTTAGGGACCTACATAACGTTTTTAAAGGATAACAATGAAAAGCAACAGTCTGATTACATGAGTTCACTGATGCTTGGGAAAGAAAGTATATCAATAGTCACACACCCTTGAGAGGGAATCATTAGCCTAACTCGTGGTATTTGGGTGATTGAGAAGTGATTACAGGTGCTTACAGGTAAATTATATTTTTATTAAACTAAGTCTAGGGGAAGTAGTAACACCCATTTCATAGTTTAATTCAATCTTTCTATTTAGGAGTGGCTTTAGTGGTTTCAAGTAGATTTCTGTTTATTCTAAATTGTATTAATATCTTTCAAATTACATCCTCTAGTTTCTGGATCTAAGCAAGACTGATTCATGGTCAGTTCAATTAATTTAGTTCTTAGTTTCAGCCTTTGGAAAAGTAAGAATGAAATTGACTAAAAATGACTGATAACCTCAAGGGTCATCCAGTATAGCGAGCTTATTTTGTTCTTCCAGTTGAGGAAAATGACAGCCAAAGGCACTAAATTACTCGTCCACTTCACATAGTTTATGAGTTTCAAAAGTTAAATTTGAACCCAGGAATGTGAATCCAGAGTCAAATTTGAGAACATAACTTGGGAAATCTATTGCCTTTTGATCTTGAGATAAAATCGTGGACATATGCATGCATTTGTCCTTCCCAAACTTGTGGATCAAAGTAATTATTTATTAATCCAAGGGGGAAAGGATGAATTTGATAATGCTTTTTAGGCTATATGAAAAAAAATTCTGGTGATAAGA
Source organism: Monodelphis domestica (assembly GCF_027887165.1). Lineage (NCBI taxonomy): Eukaryota > Metazoa > Chordata > Mammalia > Didelphimorphia > Didelphidae > Monodelphis > Monodelphis domestica. Next base: position 148,985,948 of record NC_077234.1, on the reverse strand, counting down.
GAGCATTAAAACAAACAAAACAGAACAGAGTCCAATACCCATGTTTTCACAAAGCTGGGAGTTCAGAATGAGAGATGAAGCTATTTTGTTCTACTTTCTTTTCATTAAAATGACAGTTTACAGATATCTTATAACACATTGAGATTTCATCTGCGGATAAACTTTACTATCTACCACTTTCAAAGTTGAGTGGATGAGTTTAACAAAAATTAACTTTAGATACAGTTTGGTTTCAGGAAATGAGATGAGGTAAGAAAACATAGCTTTGTCTACATGATAAAGAAGTGATTAGATCCTGTGTTTGGAGTTATAACTTCAAACAGCTCATATGGATTTAATAATCTTCTCTTTGCTATCCTTTCTTTAGTCCCAAAACAATACCTAACTCTTGGTCATTCCAAACACATTTGCTCATAGATTAAAAATTAATATCCAAATACTCCAAATATTATATTTATAAGATTTTATTAGCTATAACTTTAAGCAGAGGAAAATAGATAAAGCTTGAGTAAGAGTGAGTTTACCTGAACCACACAACATGGGAAGAAGAGCCTAGCAAGGAGGAGTCCAACAAGAATAGTCTTGGCAAGAGAGTGGAGTTCAAACTTATTTACAAATTTGGGGATCACAAATGAAAGGAATTCTGGGAAAAGAAGGGAATTCTGGGTAACATAGTACTGGTTACAATATTTCAACTATACAGGGGGCATAAGAAAAAGAGGACTCATTATCTTCCCTTAGATTCACAATTCTTCCAAATTCCCCTTTTATTAACAAGGACACCAAAGTCTATCTTGTTACCCCTTTTTTCCAGTCTTGCATGCACAGAGAGAAAAGAAGTCTCCTCTTGGACATCTTTGGCTCTCTGTTTTCATTTACTTCATATAAGAAATCATTGTCTAAATCGTTTTAGTTCTACAACACTGACAGGTGAAAAATGAAAAGAATATTTACTATAATAGTTGGTTTTGCTCAAAACTCCCTTTTTTTCTCAGGGTTTTCTGATCCTGTGGAACCATGAAGTAACAATAATTATAAACTAAACTTAAGAAATGGGGACCACCAAATGAACCCTGATAAGACTTACAACTGAACCTGGACTGGGCGCAGTCTTAGAGACTTTTCCAGATGAAGCAATTGTTATCTCAAAGAGGAGTATCCTCAGGGATTTTCCATATAAAACAACTTGTTATTGGCCCATTTTCCTAGAAATTCCCATGTCTATTCCAGGAATCCTTCTGCCTAAGCTATGATGGCTTTAAGCAATAAAATCTAGCTAGTCTATAATTACAGGCTCCTTCTCTTAGGATAAGAATTCTTGAATGCATGAAGTTCTGTTTAGAATAATGTAATAAATAAAATATCTGTGTCTCTCCCTCTGGTTCTTGATCTCTCTCTCTCTCTCTCTCTCTCTCTCTCTCTCTCTCTCTCTCTCTCTCTCTCTCTCTCTCTCTGCTTGACTCTAAACCTTGAAAACAGATACCTGGTAAAATAGTAGGTTGACAGATATCTGTCCTTTTCTCTTCATGCACTCAAACTGCACTTTGGCTTATGGTATTTTACTCTTTCTTCCCTGGATTATTTATAGAATCCTAAGTGCCAAAATCAGAAAATCCTTGCAACAAACAGTAAAAAAAAAATTCCTCATTGGACATATCTCTCTTAGTGAACACCATTCTTCATGTAAGGTCCTCTATAATCCTTGCTAATTATTGTATTAATCATATTTTGGTCTTTTAAAATTGTGTATTTGTATAATATTAATTTTATACTTCATGCAAGTATTACCATATTTCTCTGAAAAAAAAGTTTCATTCTTCATTTCTTATTGAAGAAGAGTTTTCTATCACATTCACTGACAGTTTGGTCAGTCATTTCCCAGTTCCTGGGTACCTCCTTGGTTATTAGTTTTTTCATAGTATATATGGGGTTAGTTTCCTTTCCTTTTATCTCTTTCAGGACATTAGACTAGTAGTGGTATCTTTGGATCCAATAGTATGAATAATTTAATAAATATAGCAGTGTAATTCCAAATTGCTTTCCAGAATACTAACCCATACCAACAGTTCATCAATATGTTTCTTTTTCTTTAAATCTTCTAACATTTGTAATTTTACTTTTTTGTTAACCTTATCCTTGACTGTGAGGAACAATCTCAGTGATATTTTAACAAAAATGATTTGGAGTCTTTTTAAAAATATAAGTATAGAGAGCTTGATTTTCTTCCTTTGAAAACTGTTCCTATCCTTTTGTGGTTTGTTTTTGTTTATTAATTCTTCAATTATATCTGATTTCTTATGACACCATTTATGGTTTTCTTACCAAAAATACTGGAGTAATTTACCATTTTTTTCTATAACTCATTTTATAGATGAGGAAACTGAGGTAAACAGAGTTAAATGACTTAACCAGAGTAATAAAGGTAGTAAGTGTCTCTTACCTCATTTGAATTCAGGAAAAAGGGTCTTCTAGATCCCAAATCTGGCACTGTACTCTCTGTGTCTCATATCCTCTTACTATTTATCAAACTAGTAAAAAATATAAGAATAGTTCTTTTTCAGGAACTGTTAATGGACAACATTCTGGAAAGCAATTTGGGACAATGCCCAAAAGACCATAAAATTGCACGTTCCCTTTAACCCAGTAATACTACTTCTGGATCTGCATCCTAAAGATATTAAAAATATGATGGAAGGTCCTTCTTGTACAAAGATTTTATTACTACTCCTTTTGGAAAGGAAAAGAACTAAAAACTGAAGTGATGTCCATCAATTGGGGAATGACAGAAAAAAGTTATTTTATATGATTGTAATGGAATACTATTGTGCCAAAAGGTTTGATGAAGAAGATAATAAAAAAAAAACACCTGGAAAAAATTGATGCGAAGTGAAGTGAACAAAACAAGGAGAATATTATACATGGTAACAATAATAATGTATAGTGAGCAATTGCAAATAACAACTATTATTAGTAATACTATGATCCAGGAGGATTCCAAGAGCCTCAAGACCAAAAAAAAAAATGCTGTCCATTAATAAAGAAGAGCTGCTGGAGTCTGAATACAGATTGAAGCATGACACCTTTCCACCTTTTATTTTATCTCTTTCATGAGTTATTTTCTTGTCTAAGCAATGTGTCTTCTTTCACAACATAACAAGCAAGGAAATGTATATTCAATGATAACACAGGTATAACATAACATAATAAGCAAGGAAATATATATTGCATGATAACACAGGTATAACCTATATCATAATAACCTATGGGCAGGGGACAGGAAAATGAGGGAAAAAAGAAGATGGATTACAAAATATCAGAAAACAGTTATTCAAAATTTTATCAGCATTATCAGCATATTACATATATAAATACACATAATCAAAAAGGAAATGGTTATTCAATTTTTTCTTTTATTTTGAAACCATACTTTCTATTTTAGAATTAATAGTGTGTATTTTTCCAAGGCAGAAGAGTGGTAAGGTCTAGGCAGTGGGAGGTAAGTGACTTTCCCAGGGTCACACAACTAGGAATTGTCTATGGCCACATTAGAACCCAGAACCACTTATTTCTAAGCCTGGCTCATGCTTCACTGAGTCACTTAGCTGCCCTCTCAATGTTCTTATTATCACTTACACATGGCATGCTACATATTTTTTTAAAATTTTTTTATTGCCCACCTATTTCTCTATAGGGCAAGGTAGGATTCTATATCCAAATGAACATGATTGTTATTCCCTTTCTGAGCCAGTTACAATGAGAGAAACATTTAAGCATTACTCAACACAACCCTCCCTTCCTCTCCACTCTAGCATTTTTTTATATCACCTGAGTGAGATCATTTACCCCATTCTACTCCTTCCCTTTTTCTCTCAGTGTAATCCTGTTTCCTTTGCTTTTGTGTGTGTACATGTATGTGTGTGCACACATGTCATATCATATTAGTCAGCTTACTCCCACTCCATCATTTTAGATTCCTTCTAACTGCTCTAACTGATTAAAATAAAATTAAGAATCATGAGTATCATTTTTCCATGTAGGAATATAAACAATTTGACCTTTCTGAATCCATTAAATTTTAACATTCTTATTTAAATTTTTAGCCTCCTCTTGAATCCTTTTCTTGGAAATCAAATTTTCTGGTTAGGTTTAGAGTTTTCATCAGAAAAACTTGGAAATGTATTTTAGTAAATGACCATTTTTCCCAAAATATTTTATTCTATTTTGCTGGATATGTGATTCTGGATTGTAAGCCTAGATCTTTTACCTCATGGAATATCACATTCAAAGCCTTCTTACCCTTTAATGTGGAGACTGCTATAAGTCCTGTGAATTCTTGACTATAGCTCCATGGTATTTTAATAGTTTCTTTCTTGTTGCTTGCACTATTTTCCCCTTGGCTCTTAAAATTAGCTATAATATTCCTAGAAATTTTCATTTAAAGAATTATTTTCTAGAATTTATCTGTGGATTCTTTCAATTTCTATTTTAACCTTTTGTTCAAGATTGTGTATTCTGAAAATTTTTTTTATATTATTATATCTAGATGTTTTTATTTTGATCATGGACTTCAGGAGTCCAACAATTCTTACATTTTTTTCTCCTGAATCTATTTTCTAGGTTAGTTGTTTTTTCAATGAGATATTTCACATACTATTCTGTTTTTTAATTAAAATATCATTTTTTGATTTCTTATGAAGTCATTAGCTTCTATTTGCCCAGTTCTAATTTTCAATGAATGATTTTTTCCCATGAAATTTTGAACCTCTCTTTACATTTGGCGAATTCTGCTTTTAAAACTATTGTATTTTTCTTACATTGCTTTTGTTAAAAGAGAACAAGTATTGTTTTGTTTATTTGGGAGGTGGAGAAAGAATGTTGGTTCTTTTTCAAAGAACTGCATCTCAGACTCCATTTTAAGGCACAGAAGTGTTTAATCAAGGATGTTACAGATACTGTAGCAAGAGTGATGGAAGAGTCTAGGGTGAGCTCAAAAGCCAAGGTGATAGAAAAAAATCTCAGAGGGGATTTCATTTTTTCTAGATTTTTATTATGAGTCTGTTTATTGCCCTCCTCTCATCCTGGGAATTTGCTGTCCTCCCTCAGATTATTCTTCCCATTTGCATTCCAGGAGGTATTTCATGGGTAGGGGCAAGGAAGGATTGTAAAGACCCCCAGTATACCTGGATGATGTTTCCTCCCATGTCCTGTTCATAAGATATTCAGTGTTGTTTGGGATGTTCGAATGTCCTTTCACAAAACTTGCAAACTCTTAAAAAAAGGATAAAGTTATAACATTTTTCAAGTTTACTCTTGTGTTTCCTAACTCCATTATTTTCAGATAAGCATTGTCAGCTAGGAAGACCTGGGAAAACACATTATTATATATGCTTTCCTGCTAACTAATAAAAAGCATAAGATCTAAAAATACCATTAAAGAAAAAAGATTTGAAAATATTTCTAAGATTTTTAAGCACCATTTTCCACTGCCATTCCACATTACATTCATTTCCCTTCCCCATTTTTCCTCTGATTCTTTTGAGTTTTGATGAACTTTTCCAGAGAGTGAGATCGATTTATATTTTACATTGAAGTTTTGTACGTATTTGCTTTGGTTTCACTGTCCTCTTCTCTATCTATGCCTTCCTCTTCTTTCTTTGCATAAACATTTTCTATGGCTGCAGGGTTATTTTTTATGTTTGTTCATTTCCCCAGTCTCTTTCTTGATTTTTTATATTTTATATCTTAAAAGTGGACTATGTTTTTAAGGTAGAGGTAGTACTCTCTTAAATTTCACTTTTTTTCTTGCTGCTACTCTTAGCTCTATTTCTGGGTTTCTACAAATTACAGTTATACTGGGTATTGCCTTGCCCTGCAGCTTGTAAATTTGCTTTAAGCTTGGGTAGGGCCTCTGGGCCTTAATCTCAGTTTTCAAATGCAAGTGACTTGAGGTTGTCTTGCTCTGCAGTTCAGGTCCTCACTAAAGAGCTGGGCAGGACCTGTGGACCTCCTTCTGCACTTAAATAGATCAGGCATGCCATAGGACTGCCTTGTGCTAGAATTCATGATTTTACTGCAGACTTTGTGAAGGGCTCTGACACCTCTCCTTGGATTTGCTCCAGCTACACACCTTGGTGACTGCCTTGCCCTGAGGCTTGTGGCCTTGGTCAGGACTTGGAGAGGGGTTAAGAGCTTCCCTTTGTGCTTACACCAGCAAGGCACCCATTAGACATCCCTGAACTAGGGCTTGGGGGTCTTTCTGTAGGCTTGGGCTAGGGTTTAGAACTTTAAGGGATGGGTGTGTGGTTATATTGCTATTGGCTTAGTTATGGTCTCAATGTTGGCTTGAGTGCAGTCAGAACCTGGAACTGGATTATAAGGGTACATATGGGTTATAGAGGCTTGCTGTTGCCTTATGTAAGAACTCCTTGGTGTAGCCTCTTGTGGGCTGTGCCACACTCTCAACCCAGTGACAAGACTTTCTCTACCTACCTTTCAAGTTGTTCTCCACATGAAAGTTTCTTCACTCAGTCCCCTTGTTGGTTATTTCACTGCAGTATTCATTTTTAATCATTATTTTATGGTTGGTTGGAGAGGATACTCATGGTGGTTGTAGCTTTCCTGCTTTTATTCCACCATTTTGTGTCTTCTCCCTCTACTTTGCAGTCTATCTTTTAAATGACTGAACCTTGTACTAAGAATGCACTCCCTTATTACTTCTGCCTCCTATAATCCTCAATTGTTTTAAAGCTTGTCTTGTTCACAAGTTTCTACATGAGGCTTTTTCTGATTCCTTTGATTGACAGTGTCTTTCTTTCACAATCTCTGGCTTCTAGCTTATATATGTCATTGGACAAAATTGACTGAGACTGTTGTGATGGCACTTGAGACGAACCCCAAATTCAGGACATATACTCTTTGCAAGAATGCAAGAGTTCATAACTTAGCTTAGAAATAAAGAGAGAAATTTTATTAATTTGGTATTTATGTTGAATTAGCTGAAAGAACAGTTCAGGTGGAGCACTGCCTCCTAAAGGAGATGGGATTCATATATAATTTTGAAAATAAGGACTACATGAATGGAATGAGGTTGGGCATAAATGGAGGATTTTTTCTTATCTGATCAGAGCTAGAGTGATGTTTTGGGTCTTGAAGGTACGGGGGGTGCCTTTGCATAGTTTAGGAGACAAGTAGATGTCCTAGATTACAGTTCAATGATATCAGAATATAACCAGAATATATATATATCTGTCTCAAAATCTAGGGGAGAGTCCAAGAGAAATATTTCTTTCAGGGGTCTTTCCTTACTGTGAATTTCTGATGCCCAGTCACCTTTTCCTCAGCATTAACAGGAATGACAGAAAGGAAAGGAATATTTCTGTTTTCTGTTTGATCTGAAACACTTCTAAGATTTGAAGTGTCCAAGGGAAACCCAAGGTCCCATACGAAGACCAGTTTTGTGGTTCAGCACAGAACTGGAATAAGATATGCCATACTTTTAGAAAAGGAGCTGGTTTTATTAATAAATAAATAAATAAAACATTGGTTAACTCAATAAACAAAAAATACTAGGCAACTTGGTGGCTCAGTGGATTATAAGCCAGGCCCAGCAACATGAGGTCCTGGGTTTATATATGACTTCAGTTGATTCCCAGGTGTGTGATGCTGAGGGAAGTCACTTAATCCCATTTCCCTAACTCTTACCATTTTTTCTGCCTTGGAACCTATAGTTAGTGTTGATCCTATGACAGATGGTAAGGTTTGAGTAAGAAAGATAATTGATAAACTTTATTTTCATTGTAATTGGCTCAGAGAGGGGAAATTGAGTATACGTGTTGGGGTATAGAATTCTATCAGTCTACAGAAAAATATAAGGGGAACAAGATAATGGAAGGGGGATGTAATTGAATGGAGGGATAAATAGGGGGATTTCAAAAATAAAATCCTAATGAAGAGGGACAGTGTTAAAGGGAATAGAGCCTTATCTAAAGGGTATAATATGATGGAGGACAAAACACAATAAGCATATTGCTGAATGTGAATGGGATGAACTCACTAATTAAACAGAAGCAAAAAAGCAGAGTGGATTAAAATGAAGAATCTTATAATATGTTGTTTACAAGGAACATCTTTGAGGCAGAGTGATACACATAGATTCAAGATTAAAGGCTAGAGCAGAATATATTATGCATCATCTAAAGTAAAAAGAGCAGGAGTCAATCATGAAATCAGACCAACCCAAAGTAGAAATTGATATAATTAAAAGACATAAAGAAGGGAGTTATATTTTGCTAAAGGGCACTATAAACAATGAAGTTATATCATTACTAAACATTTATCTACCAAATGGTTTATCATCTAGATTTCTAAAGGAAAAAAAATAAAGGAGCTCAAGGAGAAAATACATAGCAAGACCATACTAGTGGGGGATCTCAACCATCCCCTTTCAGAACTAGATCAAACAAACCAAAAATAAATAAGGAAGAAGAAAGGGAAGTAAATAAAATGATTAAAAAATTAGAGTTAATAGATATCTGTAGAAAACTGAACAGGGATAAAAAAGAATGTACCTTCTTCTCAATAGTATATGGCATATATACAAAGATTGGTCATGTACTACGGCATAGAAATATTACAAACAAAGGAAGAAAAGTTTAAACAATAAATGCAACTTTTTCAATATATAATGTGATAAAAATTATGATTAACAAGGGTCCATGTAAAGGGAAATTTAAAAATACTTGGAAACTAAATAATCTTATTCTTCAGAATTGGTGGGTAAAAGAACAAATGAAAGAAACAATTACTGATTTCATTGATGATAATGACAATAAGGAAACAACATATCAAACTCTTTGGGATATAACCAAAGCAGTACCAGGGGAAAATTTATATCCCTGAGTGTATATTTTAACAAATTAGAGAAGGAAGAATTCAATGAATTGGGTATGCAAGTTAAATAAAAAAAAAAAAACTAGAAGGAGAACAAATTAAAAGTCACCAGATATAAACTAACTTAATTAAATTAAGGAGAAATTAATAAAATTGAAAGTAAAAGAACTATTGAACTAATAAATAAGACTAGGAGCTGATACTTTGAAAAAACAAATAATAAAGATAAAGTACTGGTTAATCATATAAAAAAGGAGAAAATCAAATTAACAATATCAGTTTTGAAAAGGACAATCTCACCTCTAATGATGAGAAAATTAAGGTAATTTTAAAACTTATTTTGCACAATTATATGGCAATAAATATGACAATCTAGGTGAAATCACTGAATATTTACAAAAATATAAAATGCCTTGATGATCAAGAGAAGAAATAGAATTTGTAAACAATCCCATCTCAGAAAAATAAATTGAACAAGCCATCAAGGAACTCCCTAAGAAAAAATCCCCTGGAACAGATGTATTAACAGATGAATTCTATGAAACATTTAAATAACAAATAATCCCAATATTATACAAACTATTTGACCAAATAAGCAAAAAAGGAATTTTATGAAATTCCTTTTATAATACAAATATGTCACTGATTTCAAAGTCAGGGAGATTAAAAACAGAGAAAGAAAATTATAGACCAATCTCCTTAATTAACAAAGATGCAAAAATCTTAAATAGAATCCTAGCAAAAAGACTCCATAAAGTGATCATAGGTATTATTGACTCTATTCAGGTAGGTTATACCACGAATGTAAGAATGGTATAATATTAGGAAATTTGTCCTCATAATTGAGCATATCAATTCCAAATCAACAGAAATAGCATGATTATCTCAATAGATCCTGAAAAAGCCTTTGACAAAATATAACATTCATTCTTATTGAAAACCCCAGAAAGTATAAGAATAGAAGGGCCTTTCCTAAAATAATAAACAGTATATATTTAAAACCATCAGAAAGTATCATCTGCAATGGGGACAAGTTAGAAGCCTTCCCAATAAGATAAGTTGTGAATCAAGGATGCCAATTATAATCTCTATTAATTAACACTTTACTAGAAATGGTAGCAATAGCAATTACAGAAAAAAAAGAAATTGAAGGGTTTCAACTATGTAAGGAGTAGACTAAACTATCATATACCAAGATAAATTGAGAATCGATAAATGACTTAAATATAAAGAAGGAAATTATAAGTAAATTAGGTGAACACAGAATAGTATACCAGTATAGAACAGGGAAGAATTAAAGACCATGGAAGAGATAGAGAATATTACAAAATATAAAATGAATTATTTTGATTATATTAAATTAAAAAGATTTTGAACAAAACAACCAATGCCACAATAATTAGAAGTGAAGCAACAAATTGAGGGAAAATCTTTACAACAAAAACCTCTGACAAAGGCCACAGAACTCAGGGAAGCCTAGGCTGCAACACTCCTCCCTCACTGACTGCTGGACTTTAATCCAATCAAAAGTCTCCAGAGGACAGGGAAGGGAAAAGTCCAACACTCCTCCCCCAGAGACTGCACTGAGAAATCTGACAAAGCTCTAAGAGGGGAGCCTGACAGAAAGTCCCAAAACAAAAAAAAAAAAAAAAAAAAAAAAAAGAGAGAGAGAGAGTAGCAAGAGCACAGACAAATACAGGGAGAAAAGAAGGGGGTAAATATGAGCAAACAACAGAAAAAGATGAAAGAAATTACAATTGAAAGCTTCTGCAAAGGCAATGAATCAAGAACAAACAATAATCAGAAGTAGGCAAGTAAGAAAATAGAAATCCCAGCAAATTGGACACAGGCTTGTAAAAAATAGACTCGAATACAGGACTACAATCCCCATGAGCCTTTGCTCCACTTCCCCAGAATGCCTTGTAATCTCACCTGGGCCGAGATCGAGAAGGGATTTAAGTGGATTCAAAGGCTTTTGAAGGGGTCTTGGGGCTTTTGGGACTTCCGTTTTGGAGCAGAGGCGTCTCTTCCATGGTATTTTGTCTAGGCCTCTGGCCTAGGCACATGTTTCTTACTTGTATATTCTTAATCTTTAACCTTTAATAAACCTCTAAAAAATATAATACTCCTTGCAGAGAGAAACTAATTTCTGCCTCAGATGCCTCAGTCTCCCCATCTCCCCTAAATTTTAATCATTACAGTTGGCGACCTAATGGAAAAAAGAACTTTCAGTCTTCTGATTTCTTTTCTGATCTTAAATTCAGTTTTAATATCTAGTACCTAGAAAAAAAAAATTTTTTTTTGAGCCATATCTCTCTGGCCAAGGTTTTCTACGCTCGCAAAGCTGCTACAGGCTCTGGACCAGCCCTGCCGCTTCCTGCCTGCAGCCTGCAGCCCTAATTGTCCTCACCTGGTACCTGGTCCCGGCCCTGCCCACGCCCGCAGCCGCTCCTGCTCCTGGCCTCTCACCGGCCTGCTGCCTGCCTATTTCTACGCCCCAGACCCAAGAGCGTGACCCCAGCCGGCTCATCACCCAGATCCTTGGAGCAGATCGCTCAGGACTCATTGCGACCAGCTGGTAACACTATTGACCACGTGGGTGGAGGGGAGAGAAGAGAGGGAAAGGAGACCGGGTAATTTTCCCTTAGGCTAAGCCTCCACGTGGCTGGGGGTATTGGCCGCAGGGGTATCAGAGAGGGGAAAGAGAGAAAAGACTAGAGATCAGAAACAGACTTTTCAAACAGAAACATAATAGCAATGGGCTGTTTAAAAGGATTTTTGACTCTTGTGGCAATTTCATTGACTTTACCTGCCTGTCTGGGAGCAGACTCAGCCCAAAGATTCAACCTTAACTTTGGGGAGGAAAATGGGTGGCCCAGCGAACTGGAAGCCAGGCCCAGAGACGGGAGGTCTCTAGCTAAAATCTGGCCTCCGATGCTTCCCAGCTGTGGGGCCCTGGATGGATCCCTTGAACCCCATAGCCTAGCCTTTACTACTCTACCTTCGGACAATAGACATTTAAATGGATAATTAAAAACAAACAAATAAACAAACAAAAAAAAAACCCCAAAGAACTTTGAAGAGACTAAAGGCTATATTCTAAGGCATTTCAAACTCCAATGGTTTATAAAAAAATCTCTGTATTCTATTGCATTTTTTGTTATGATATAACTTTGTGATTTTAAGTTCATATATTACTGGATTGAATACTATTCTGTGAACTGAAGGTTGATTGAATTTATTTTGAATGTACTGAGTTTTAAAATTCTGTTGTTTTTTCCCCTATGACGGTGTTGAACAAATATTATTGTGAATAAGCCCATATATGAAAAAACAGCTTTTTTCTATTTTGCTGAGGATAGATGGACTCCAGAACTGGTTATAATTGTATTAACAACCTTTGGAATTTTAATGTGCTAAATACCTCAAATGATTTGATTTTAAGGGTTTTTTAAATATGATTTTTGGAATTTTTTTTAACAGTCTGGTTATTTTTGCCTGCCCCTACCACGAGGTAAGGTCCATTCTAGTAGCTGAAGTGAAATGTATTTTATAACCCCCAACCTTCCCACATGTGAATGGAAGTTGGGCAGTTAATTTCAGGGCATTTGTACCCTTGGGAAAAGCCTCCAAGAAAAAGGAGTACCCCTTTATTTATACTCTTCAGCTCACTACTTTACTTGCACCAGAATGATATATAGATTTCTTGATTATGTTCTTAACCCTAGATGAGTTTTACTTTGTTTAAAAATATATATATATATGTTTATTACCAAGGTTGAAGGATTGCTACGTTTGTAAAAATTGTGACAAATGTCCATCAATTTGTAGGCTTTAAAAATGTCATACAGCAACTTATGTGAAATATGAAAGTGTGTTTCTTTGCTATTGTAATTAATTGGGCTATTGAGAATTTTGGGGATTTTGGTAACTACATAGTTGTACTACTGTATTTTTAAAAATGAAAAATTGTTACCTTGTTCAATTCATTTGCCTTCTACTCACAGTGATCATGGCCAGATACAAAGAGGAAATGGATCTCATTTTTTGGTGAGAAAGCCTTGCATTTTATATTTTCTTAGCTGACACAGATTGTCAATGATTATAAGCTATATTTTTGAATTTTTTAAAGCTCTTTTATTATTATATTTTTCTTGCATGTGCAATATACTTTTTCAGTTTTTTTTATTATTTTTTCTCTCCTTTTTATATTTGAAGCACATGTCACCAGTATTAAGATTTTCTTTAACCTTTTGATTTTCAGTGCTACAAGTTTAAGATACATTTTTTAATGCATGCCCTAAAAAGCTTGTGACTATGAAAATGATTCCACTAATTATTTAAATAAATTATGGGACTTTGCCTAATGATTCTGTCTGATTCCAGGACAAGAGATACACACAAGAGCCATTTCATAGGGCCAAAGAAAGGCCAATCTAGGATGGATTGATGCACTTCTAGGCCAAAACAAAGGTCTTGAACCTAGTGTGAAGACTCAAGGTTACTATGTTTAACATGTGTTAAGACATAGGCTTTCCTTGTATCTACACTCACTCTGAAGATACTCACAGATGAGTATCCCCAAAACCTTGGCTCCTACTTGGCTTCTATAATCTGGTCCCTTTCTTTTCTGCCTCTCATAGTGTGGTACTTTTCTGTAGTCCTGGCACTGACTGGGTAAATGCATCATTACTTAGATCATTTTGATTGGGCCCTGATTGAAGGACCTGTTATAGATTTATTTTTCTTCTACTTGGAATTTTTACACATAAGACTTTTATAGTCTATATTTTCATCCAGAAATTTTTCTTTTCTTTTGGATTTTCTGATGTCTTTTTAATATCTCTTGCCAATTGATTCATATACCTCATACCTCAGCCATGCATCCCTAACTGATTCTGAATCTTTCAATCACCCTCTTAACGGGGGGAATGTAAAAAAATATCATTATTTAAATTGCAAAGTTTAAATTCCTTTAGAGAAGAATTTTAGGTAAAGAAGATGCTAATTCCCTGAATTCAGAAACTGAACTGTTGGAGAAGCCATCATGAAGAAGCCTCCAGACCACAAGCTGCACAAAATGAACTTTGGGTGTGGTTAATGAACATTTATTTGCATGCATACTTTCATGCCAAAGGGGACTGCCCCCTAACTGTCTTTCTGTCAATGCGTCCAGTAATTATTGGTTATATTCTTTTCTTTCTCTTATCCTCAATTATTGTAATCTTTAAATTGATTATGTTTTCATGATCCTTTGGAAAAAATTTAATTTTTTGCAAACGATCAAAGGGGGGAATGTAAAAAATAGACTCGAATACAGGACTACAATCCCCATGAGCCTTTGCTCCACTTCCCCAGAATGCCTTGTAATCTCACCTGGGCCGAGATCGAGAAGGGATTTAAGTGGATTCAAAGGCTTTTGAAGGGGTCTTGGGGCTTTTGGGACTTCCGTTTTGGAGCAGAGGCGTCTCTTCCATGGTATTTTGTCTAGGCCTCTGGCCTAGGCACATGTTTCTTACTTGTATATTCTTAATCTTTAACCTTTAATAAACCTCTAAAAAATATAATACTCCTTGCAGAGAGAAACTAATTTCTGCCTCAGATGCCTCAGTCTCCCCATCTCCCCTAAATTTTAATCATTACAGGCTTTGGAAGAAATCAAAATGCAATTCAAAACACAATTAAGAGAGGCTGAAGACAATTGGGAAAATAATTTAAAAACTAAGATAAGTCATAGGGAAACAGAAAATAGTGTCTTGAAAGCCAAAATTGAACAACGTGAAAATGAGGCAAAGGAGATGAGAGATGAGGTAAAGAGAATGAAAGATTACCTCCAAAGAAAATCAGACCAGAAGGAGAAGGATGACCAAAAATCCAGGGATGAAATCCAGTTCATAAGAACCAGAATAAAACAATTAGAATCCAGTGACCCCACAAGGCAGCAGGACACTATAAAACAAAACCAAAAGAATGAAAAAATTGAGGAAAATATGAAACATCACATTCACAAAACAGATGATTTAGAAAATCGTTCAAGGAAAGACAATTATAAATCATTGGTCTATCAGAAGACTAATGACAAAAGAAAAAAGCCTGGAAATAATACTACAGGAAATAATTCAAAAAAACCTCCCTGATATTCTGGGATAAGCGGGGAAAGTGGAGATTGAAAGAATAAACAGATCACCTCCTGTTCTTAATCACCAAATGACAGCACCCAGAAATGTGATAGCCAAACTCAAGAACTATCAGAACAAAGAAAAGATATTACAAGCTGCCAAGAAAAAGTCATTCAGAAACCATGGAAACACAGTGAGGATGACACAGGATCTGGCAGCATCCACATTGAAGGACCAAATGGCATGCAATATGATATTCTGGAAAGCAAGGGAACTAGATCTACAACCAAGAATCAATTACCCAGCAAAACTAACTATATTCTTACAGGGGAAAGTATGGTCACCCAACAAAATAGAAGAATTCCAAGAATTAGTAAAGAAAAGAACAGACCTGTACTGATTATTCGATGCCCAAGCACAGAACTCAAGAGAATCATCAAAGGGTAATTAAAAAAAAAACAGGGGAAAATAACAAAACAAAACAAATAAAAAAACCCTTTTTTTAAGAGACTCAATGAGTTAAAATGTTATGTATCCCTATAAGAAAAGAGGTCATTGGTAACTCTTAAAAACTGTTGTTATTACCTGGACAGCTAGAAGAATTATACTTAGAGGGAACAGTGACAAATTGTATAGGATTAAAGGACAAGACATGAATAGATATATAGATATATGCATGCATAAATACATATACATATGTATATACATATATATATATATATATATATATATATATATATATACAACTACAGCTAAAAAAAGAGGTTAATACTAAAAGAAATGGGAAAAGAAACAATTGGGGGTAAATTTATATGTCACAAAGAAGCTCAGGGCAGGAGGGGGGAGAACATTAATACACTCAAAGGGTAAAGAGGTTGCATACAGGAAATACTCAACTCTTACATGCATTGAAATTGACCCAAAGAGGAAGAACAATCCAATCCATTGGGTCAGAGAAGAGATTTGTGCCTTATAGGGGAGTAGAAGGGTAACAAACAGACTGTTTTGGAGGGAAGCAGTATAAGAGAGGGAGAGGGTGGGGAGTAGCTTTAGAAAGACTACAGGGAAAATAAGGGGGGAACAAGAAGGGAGGGGATAGAAAGGGAAATATAATAAGGGTGGGAACTAGGGGGACTGATTAAAAACAAACATTGGTGTAGAAGGAAATAGTGAAAGAGAAAAGGCAGGACCAGGAATAGAAATCAAAATACTGGGAAATACACAGCTAGTAATCATAACCCTGAATGTGAATGGAATTAACTCACCCATAAAATGCAAACAAATAGCAGAGTGGATTAGAATCCAAAACCTTACCATATGCTGTCTACAAGAATCACACATGAGGAAGGAAGATACACATAGGGTGAAAGTAAGAGGATGGAGGCATATCTATTGGGCAACAACTGATAAAAAGAATGCAGGAGTCACAATCATGATATCTGACAAAGCCAAAGTAAAAATAAAACTAATTAAAAGAGATAGGGAAGGTAATTACATCCTGATAAAAGGCAGTATAGACAATGAGGAAATATCAGTACTCAACATGTATGCACCAAATGTCATAGCATCCAAATTTCTAAAGGAGAAATTAGTGGAGCTCGAGGATGAAATAAATAGACAAAACTATACTACTGGGAGACCTGACCTTCCTCTATCCTAATTAGATAAATCAAACAAAAAATAAATGAGAAAGAGGTACAAGAAGTAAAGAAAATCTTAGAAAAAATAGAGTTAGTAGACATGCGGAGAAAAATAAATAGGAAAAAAAAGGAATACACCTTCTTTTCAGGAGCATATTGTACATTCACAAATATTGACCATGTATTAGGGCACAAAAACATTGCAAATAAGTGCAATAGTGCAGAAATAATAAAAGCAACCTTCTCAGATCACAATGCAATGAAAATAATAATTAGTAAGGGTTCATGGAGACATAAAAAATTATTGGAAATTAAACATACAATTCTCCAAAACCTGTTAGTTAAAGAAGAAATCATAGAAACAATTAATAACTTCATTGAAGAAAATGGCAATGATGAGACTTTCTTTCAAAACCTACAGAATGGAGCCAAAGCAGTACTCAGGGAAATTTATATCCTTTAGTTCATACATTAACAAATTAAGAAGGGCGGAGGTCAATGAATTTGGCATGCAAATTAAAAAACTAGAAAGTGAATGAAATTAAAAATCTTCAGATGAAAACTAAATTGGAGATCCTAAAAATCAAAGGAGAAATTAATAAAATTGAAAGTCAAAGAACTATTGATTTAATAAATAGGACTAGAAGCTGGTACTTTGATAAAAAAATAAAATAGACAAAAGTACTTCTCAGTAAAATTTAAAAAAGGAAAAAAGAAAATCAAATTGACAGTATTCAAGATGAAAAGGGAGAACTCACCTCTAATGAAGTGGAAATTAGGGAAGTCATTAAAAATTATTAAGCCCAATTATATGGCAACAAATACAGAAATATAGGTGATACAAATGAATAATTACAAAAATATAAACTGCCTAGATTAACAGAGGAAGAAATAAATTACCTAAACAATCCCAAATCAGAAAAGAAATTTGAACAAACCATCAAAGAACTCCCAAAGAAAAAATCCCCATGTCCAGATGGATTCACAAATTAATTCTATCAAACATTCAAAGAACAATTAATCCCAATATTATACAAACTATTTGACAGAATATGTAAAGAACGACTTCTACCAAATTCCTTTTACAACACAAATATGTACTGATCCCAAAGTCAGGCAGGTCAAACACAGAGAAAGAAAACTATAGACCAATCTAATTAATGAACATAGATGCAAAAATCTTAAATAGTATACCAGCAAAAAGACTCCAGCAAGTGATCACTAGGGTTATTCACTATGACCAGGGAGAATTCAAAGGAGGAATGCAAGGATGGTTCAATATTAGGAAAACCATCTGCATAAGTGACCATATTAATAAGCAAACTGTCAAAAATCACATAATTATCTCAATATATACAGAAAAAGACTTTGATTAAATACATCAATTCCTACTGAAAATACTAGAAAGTATAGGAATAAAAGGGCCTTTCCTAAAATAATAAACAGTATATATCTAAAACCATCAGCAAACATTATCTGCAATGTGAATAAACTGGAAACCTTCCCAGTAAGATCAGTAGTGAAGAAAGGATGCCCATTATCACCTCTATTATTTAACATTGTACTAGAAACACTAGCAGTAGCAATTAGAGAAGAAAAAGATATTGAAGGCATTAAAATTGGCAATGAGGAGACCAAGCTATCAGTCTTTGCAGATGATATGATGGTTTACTTAAAGAATCCTTGAGAATCAACCAAAAAGCTAGTTGAATGTCGCAGGATACAAAATAAAGCTGCATAAGTAATCAGCATTTCTATATATCTCCAACCCATTTCAGCAGCAAGAATTAGAAATAGGAATTCCATTTAAAATCACCCTAGATAATATAAAATACTTGGAATATATCTGCCGAGACAAACACAGGAACTATATGAGCCCAACTACAAAACAATCTCCACACAATTAAAACTAGATCTAAACATTTGGAAAAACATTGATTGCTCATGGGTGGGATGAGCTAACATAATAAAAATGAGAATCCTACCCAAATTAATTTAATTATTTAATGCCATAGCCATTGAACTACCAAAAAAATTTTACTGAATTAGAAAAAAAAAAACATAATAAAGTTTATTTTGAAGAATAAAAGACCAAGGATATTCAGGGAAATCATGAAAAAAAATGCAAAGGAAGGAGAACTTGCAGTCCCAGATCTCAAACTACACTATAAAGCAGTGGTTATCAAAGCAATTTGGTACTGGCTAAGAGACCAAAAGGAGGACCAGTGGAATAGACTTGGGGTAAATGACCTCAGCAAGACAGTGTATGATAAGTCTAAAGATCCCAGTTTGTGGGAACAAAACCCACTATTTGATTAAAACTCCTCAGAAAATTGGAAGAGAGTACTGGAAAGATTAGGTTTAGATCATCATCTCATGCCCTATACCATGATAAACTCAGAATGGGTGATTGACATGAATATAAAGAAGGAAACTATAAGCAAATTAGGTGAACACAGAATAGTATACATGTCAGATCTTTGGGAAAGGAAAGACTTAAAAACCAAGCAAGAGCAAGAAAATATCACAAAATGTAAAATCAATTTTGATTACATCAAATTAAAAGGTGTTTGTACAAACAAAACTAATGCATCAAAAATTAGAAGGGAAGCAACAAATTGGGAAACAATCTTCATTACAAAAAGCTCCAACAAAGGTCTAATTACTCAAATTTATAAAGATCTAAACCAATTGTATAAAAAATCAAGCCATTCTCCAATTGATAAATGGGCAAAGGGCATGAATAGGCAATTTTGTTAAAGAAATCAAAACTATTAATAAGCACATGAAAAAAGTTTTAAATCTCTTATAATGAGAGATGCAAATCAAAACAACACTGAGGTATCACCTCACACCTAGCAGATTGGCTTACATGACAGGAAAGGAAACTAATGAATGCTGGAGGGGATGTGGCAAAGTTGGGACATTAATTCATTGCTGGTGGAGTTGTGAATTGATCCAACCATTCTGGAGGACAATTTGGAACTATGCCCAAAGGGTGATAAAATACTGTCTGCCCTTTGATCCAGCCATAGCACTGCTGGATTTGTACCCCAAAGAGATAATAAGAAAAAAGGCAAGTACACGAATGTTTATAGGTGCACTCTTTGTGGTGGCAAAAAATTGGAAAATGATGGTCTGCCCTTCAATTGGGGAATGGCTGAACAAATTGTGGTATATGTTGGTGGTGAAATTCTAGTGTGCTCAAAGGAATAATAAAGTGGAGGAATTCCATGGAGACTGGAACAACCTCCAGGAATTGATGCAGAGTGAGAGGAGCCGAACCAGGAAAATATTGTACACAGAGACTGATACACTGTGGTACAATGGAATGTAATGGACTTCTCCATTAGTGGCAATGCAATGACCCTGAACAACCTGAAGGAATCTACGAAAAAAACCACCATACCCATCCAGAGGAATCCCTGTAGGAGTAGAAACACAGAAGAAAAACAACTGCTTGAATACATGGGTCGAAGGGATGTGGTTGAGGATGTAGACTTTAAATGAACATCCTAGTGCAAACAACAACATGGAAATAGGTTCTGATCAAGGACACAAATAATACCCAATGATATTGCGAGTTGGCTGTGGGAAGGATGGGTGAAGGGGAGGGAGGGAAACAATGTGATTATTGTGACCAAGGAATAATGTTCTAAATTGACTAAATAAACTAATTCAAATGGGAAAAAAGAAACAAAGTAGTATTGCATTAAGGAGAAGGAATAAAACAGAAATTTACACCCTACTTTAAAAATCTGGCATATGTACTACACAATTCATGAATATTTTTATATAAACATAGTAAATTTTATTTTTTATGGGAAGTGATGTTGTCAAGAGAATTAAATGTTATTAAAAAGAAAATAATTGAATTTTAGACATTGTGAGTAATAGTTAAGACTAGACAGATTGTTTGTTATATGGCCCATTGATGTGATGAATCTAATGAATTTCTTTGCATTTTCATCCATTCAATTTCTGTGCTCACTTGATTTATTGATTCTACATTCATGAGTGTTGCCATTGAATCCTTTCTGTATTCTACAACTGATATCCCCTTTCTGATGCCTGTGTAGAAGTAGTTTCCATAGGAACACCACTGAGGCTTTAAAAAAAAATTTAGTTGTCCATTCTCCATAGCAACTCAGAGTAGGTTGCTCATATAGCAATACTTTTGATCCTAATGGTGCTCCTCTGAGCACTGATCATAATGGGGCCCACTCTCCTTGAACAATCAAATGGAAGTGCTACAAAATGCAACTCCTATGGGAACATTTTAGGAAAAAACATTCAGATATACTGGTAGAATTATGAAATTAGAAGCCCATGAGAAAGAATTCAGAGACCTTTGTAGAAGAAAGGTGGTCAATTCATCTTTGTGGATTTATCTTACATAAACTAATTTTATTACAGGAAATAATGTAAAGCCTGAAGGAGTGTTACTTGCAATATAGAAAAAATAGCATGTTATATTTGAACAAATATTAGATTTTTTTGTCTGAACACCTGAGTCCCCACACTGTAAAACATGTAGAAGCACTTCAGCAGGGGAAGCTAGATGGTTTGGTGAATAGATTGCTAGATCTGGAATCAGGAAAGCCTGAGTTCAAATACTACTCCAGACCCTTGCTACCATGGGCAAGTCACTGAATTTCTCTGGGCTTCAGTTTCCCCATTTGTAAATGAGAGTTTGATCTTTAAATTCCCTTTCAGCTCTAAACTTAAGATCCTATCATTGTTAGTTATTTTTATCTATAAAACCTTTCTACTCATTTTGCATGTATGAATAGATGTTTTATGGAGTTGGAAAAATCACAAATTTGAGAGGTACTATGCAGTACTTTATTTTTAGAAATTTTTTATTATTCATTTTAATTAGTGACCTATAGATGAATAAAATCTCCATATTTTCCCACTTTCAAGTAGATTGGTTTGGGGTAAATTAATATTTTTCTCTTCTGGATATGTATATTTTTATATACTATATTATTCTTATGTCAGGGTCCTGGATTAGAGAGGCTCAAATCTTTCAATTGCCTTTTACACTTATTAGCAACTCCAAGGAGTGTCCCCCCTCATAAAATCTGATTTTAAAATAAAACACTTACTACTAGGTACCTTACTCCCCCCTTCCACCATCTATCCATTAATAATTCACCAATCACAGATGTCTTAAGATGTCCAAGGGTAGCTGAGCTCCCAAATTGTATATATAGATATGTGAAAGAACTTCTGGTTTTTGATTATTGAGAAGATTACTTATCCTCAACCTTCAAGTCTTTTAATTGTAGCATGGTTCAACATCATTCAGTAGAATTGCTTAAAAAATCTGGTCAAGTATATGAACTACCCAGTAATTATGTGATTCAACATCATAAACCTTTCAATATTAAAGGAAGACATAAGAATAATTAAGCAAAATTATAGTGATCCCTCAAAATGGAGAAACTATATCCGTTTGAAATACAAATTCATGAAATTATGAAACTAGTTCAAATTATAGAATCTGAAGCCATACTAAGAAGACCAGAATTTAAGAATACATAACAAGACCAAACTGCATAAATTATCATGGTGCTTTCTTATTATAAGGAAAATAAAAAGGAGATGGAATCAACAAATTATTTCAGTATAAAGTTATATTTTTGTATCAATTGATGCAGTTGGACCTTCTAATTCTTAAGGAATTTTCAAGATGTCATGGGAGAAAACTCACTATCAGTGGGTTTAGGATAGTCACATTCTATGCATGGCTCTGCTGCCAATTAATTTGTTACCTTTTAGAAGTTACTTGCCACCTTGCAGACCAATTTCTTCACCTGAAAATTGAGAAATTGATACTGAAAATTCTCTTGTAGATCTAAAATTCTGTGAGTTGACATGTTAGGTATTGCAAAGAGAAAAACAAGGTAGTGTTTCATTTCTGCTAGACAAAAATTATCCAGTCAAAAGAAGAGAGGGGTTAAAATAATGGAATATGAACAATGGAACCAAGGACTTATGAATTATAATAGAAAAACATATCAAGAAAATATAAAAAGAGTAGACAATTGAGGGTAAAGGAAGGAGTCAGAGGAATCCTACGAAATAAAAAGTATTAGGGTAGGTAAAAACTACCTTTAGAATATAAGTATAATTTTTTTTAAATTATAAAATAAATATGTGCATATTTTTGATCTAGAGTGATGTTAACTATCTCCTTGTTTTAGGCATTTTAAAAGCCTATTTCTGCAATCTGATCAAGGTGGAAATTCTGTTCAGTAACTTGTAAACATCTATATCATTTGATTCTGTGATGCTTATTCATGTCCTATCTATCTATCTATCTATCTATCTATCTATCTCTCTATCTTTCTATTTTTCTATTTGTCTATCTATTGACACTGATTTTTTTTCATCGAGCAATTTTAATATATAAGTATAATTTATTGTCTTTCATTAATTATGCAAATTGCTATAATTTATAATTCCCAATATTTATCTTCTAATCTCCAGGTGAATCTTCAAATATATTAAAAAATAAAAATACTCAGTTCAGAAAAAAATTATCCCCATTGACCCATGTGATCAAGCAGTTGTTTTTCTTCTGTGTTTCTCCCACAGATCATCCTCTGAATGTAGATAGTATTCTTTCTCATAAGTTCTTCAGAATTGTACTGAATCATTGCTTGCTACTTGTAGAGAAGTCCATTACGTTTGATTGTGTCACAATGTATCAATCTCTGTGTACAATGTTCTCCTGGTTCTGCTCCTTTCATTCTGAAAACTGCTTATTTTTGTCCCTTGACTATTTATCAATTGGAAAATGGATTGCTTATTTTTATAAATTTGACTTAGTTCCTAATATATTTGGGAAACTAAACCTTTGTCAGCTTTACTATGCAAATGTTTTCCAAGTTAGTTTTTTTTTTTCTTATAATATTGGGTGCACTGTTTTTTTTTGTACAAAACCTTTTAAATTTAATATAATCATAGTCATTCATTCTACATTTTGTAATGTTCTCTATCTCTTGCCTGTTCTTAACTTCTTTCCTTTCCCATAGATCTTACAGGTTTACTATTCTATGTTCACCTAATTTGTTTATAGTTTCCCTCTTTATATTGAAGTTATTTACCCACTCTGAGTTAATCTTGGTATAGGGTATAAGATGTTGATTTAAGTCTAATTTCTCCTATACTGTTTTCCAGTTCTCCAGCAGTTTTTGTCATATAGAGGGTTCTTGTTACAAAAACTGGAAATTTTGGGTTTATCAAACACTATCTTGCTTCTGTCATTTACCTCAAATCTTTTCCATTGATCCACCCTTCCATTGCTAACCCAGTACCATGTAGTTTTGATGATCACTGCTTTACTGTATAGTTTGATGTCTGGTAAAGCAAGGCCTTCATCTTTCATATTTTTTTCATTATTTCCCTTGATATTCTTGATCTTTTGTTCTTCCAGATGAACTTTGTAATGTTTTTTTTTTCTAATTCTGTGAAATAAAAGTGTTTTGGTAGGTTTGATAGGTATAGCAATGAATGTAAATTAATTTAGGTAGGATTGTCATTTTTATTAAATCATCTCATCCTACCCATGAACAATTGATGTTTTTACATTTATTTAGGTCTAATTTTACTTGTGTGAAGAGTATTTTGTATTCCTGAATTTGTCTTGGCAAGTAGATTCCCAGGTATTTTATCTTGTCTAGAGTAATTTTAAATGGAGTGTCTCTTTCTATCTCTTCCTGATAGGTTTAATTGGAAATATGTAGGAATGCTGATGATTTATGTGGGTTTATTTTGTACCCTAAAACTTTGCTAAAGCAATCGATTATTTTTACTAGCTTTTTAGTTGATTTTCTCAGATTCTCTATGTATATCATCATATCACCTGCAAAGAGTGATAGTTTAGTTTCCTCATTGCCTACTTTGATTCTTTCAATTTCTTTTTTTTTTTCCTGAAATTTCTACAGCTCAAATTTCTAGTACAATATTAAATAGTAGTGTTGATAATGTGTGTCCCTGCTTCGAACCTGATCTTATTGGAAAGGTATCTAACTTATCCTCATTGCAAGTCCTACTAGCTGATGGATTTAAATGAATACAATTTATTATTTTGAAGAAAGGCCCCTTTATATTTTCCAGTGATTTCAATAAGAATGGGTGTTGTATTTTGTCAAAGGCTTTTTCTGCATCTTTCGAGATAATCATGTGGTTTCTATTAGTTTGGTTGTTGATATGGTCAAATATGAGGATGGTTTTCCTAATATTAAACCATCCTTGCATTCCTTGTATAAATCCAAACTGGTCATAGTGAATAATCCTTGTCATAACTTGTTATAGCGTTTAAGATAGTATTATATGCAGTATTTTTCCATCTACATTCATTAGGGATATTGGCCTATAGTTTTCCTTCTCTGTTTTTGTTCTCCCTGGCTGAAGAATTTGTACCATATTTGTGTCATAAAAATAAATGAAGACTTCTTTGCCTCTTTTGTCAAATAACTGATAGAGTATTGGGTTTAATTGATCTTTAAATGTCTGATAGAATTCCGTTGTGAATCCATCTGGCCCTGGTGATTTTTTTCTTAGGGAGTTCCTTTATGCCTTTTTCAATTTCTTTTTTCCTGATATGGGATTATTTATGTATTCTATTTCCTCTTCTGTTAATATAAGCTATTTATATTTTCATAAATATTCATCCATTTCACTTAGATTGCCATATTTTTGTCATATAATTGGGCAAAATAGTTCTTAATAAATGCCTTATTTTCCTCTTCATTAGAGGAGAGATAACTCTTTTCATTAATGATAGTTATTTAGTTCTCTTCTTTCTCTTTCTTAATTAGATTAACCAATGCATTATTTATTTTATTTGTCTTTTTTTTCCAAAATACCAGCTCCTACTCTTATTTATTAATTCCATATTCTCCATATAATTCCAGTTCTTTTATTTTCATTTTTTATTTCACCTTTGATTTTAGGATATTCCATTTGGCCTTTATATGAGGCTTTTTTCTGTTTTTTCATTTTTTAAAAAGTTATTTTGGGGGATAAGGAGGCAGAGTCAAGATGGCAACTTAGAGGCAGTAAAAGTTCAGAACTCCTCAAAAACTCTTCCTCAACAATCAAAAACAAAATGCTTCAAGAGGATTGAAAACCAAATCTAACAACATGAGAGTTAGTGAACCCTCCCGCTGGACTCAACTAAAAAGGTATGACCCGCAAAAAGCCTGAATCCTTGAACACTCAAGTTTAAGGGGAAGGAAGAAGGAAAGTTCTAGGACCCCCCCCCCCACCTAAAGTTCTGAGCATCCAGTGCTGGCTGAAATCTCTGGGCAGGCAAGGGCACTAGTCTGGAGGGAGTACATTGCTTGCATATGATATTCTGGAAAGCCAGGGGACTGGGTCTACAACCAAGAATCAACTACCCAGCAAAACTGACTATATTCTTGCAGGGGAAAGTATTGTCTTTTAATAAAATAAAAGACTTCCAAGCATTCATAAAGAAAAGACCAGACTTAAACCGAAAACTTGATGCCTAAACCCAGAAATGAAGAGAATCTCAAAAAGTTAATTAAGAAAGGGAAAAAAACACTTTTTAAGGAGCAAAATAAGTTCAAATTATTTCCATTTGATAAGAAAAGATGATACTGGTAACTCTTAAAAATTGTTATAATTACCTGGGTAACTAAAAGAATTATACTTAGAGAGAGGGAATAGAGATAAACTATATAGCATAAAATATCAAGATACAATATATATACTATATATATATATACATACATGTCTATGTCTATGTATAAATATATATAAAACAAGAGGTAAAAAGAGGTTAATACTAAGAGAAATGGGAAAAGAGTCAAAATAGGGTAAATTTGTATTTGATAAAGAAGCACATGGATGTATGATTTTATGATTTGATGTATCCTGTTTTTCATGACTTCTATTAGGTTAATTCTGTCCTCCAATTTTCTTATTACTTCATTTGATTTCTGTACCTCTTTTTTCAATATTGACAGTTTTTTTTCTTTTAAACCGTTATTTTCTTTCTATATTACTTTTATTTATTTTTCCCACTTTTCCTCTCATTTTCTTCTATCTTTCTTACTTGGTTCTTGAACTTCTTTTTGAGTTCCCCCAGAGCTTGTGACCAATTTTCATAATTATTTTTGAAAGTTGGATTGTGTTTGCTTGTTTGTCACTCTCAGCTGTTCCTTCTGTATTTAGCTCTTTTTCTCCATAGACACTCTCCAGGGTCAAGGTTTGTGTTCGTTTTTGTTAATGTTTTGTTTTTGTTTTTGTTTTGTTTTGTTTTGGTTTGGTTTGTTTTATTTTTGCTGTTGCTCATTCTTTTGCCTGTGTGGGATTGTGATTCCTGCATGTTGGTGTTCATTGCTTTCTTAGCTTCTGTCTCTCTGGACTTTGCCTTGGTACTATCTTCCAATCATTGTCAGAAAACTGAGGGTAGGTAACACTATGATGGTATTTGTGTAGCCTGTGATTTAAAGCATTTTTCCCTGAGGTTATATTCCCAGTCACTGCTATCTGTGGCCAGCCACCATTGCCCAAACTCAGCATTCCATTGCTCAATCTCTGCTTTCTTCTGCCTCAAGCCATTGCTGCCAATGCCTGGCATGGCCTTTGGGGTAATTCTGTGGTGCTTTCAGTCAACTCCTAAGAATTTAGAGATTGTCACAGCCCTCACTCTGACTCTGGTATGGTAGATGCTATAGGAGGGGTTATCAGATTATTGTTTGATAATTGCAGTTTCACCCCCTTATAACATGGTGATACCTACTCACTGCCTACCTTTCATGCTGGGTCTAGTTGGAGAGTCTCTCTATTCATCTGGTTTTGATATCTGTCCTTTTGAGATACTTTGTAACAATAGGTATGAAGGATATTCAGATGGCTCCACTTTTCCCCCCACCCACTTTGAAGAAATACTTCATAAAATGTGTAGGACTAGAGAATCTTCTGGTTTCTCATTTTAGTAGCATTCCTAGTTCAGCTGACCATAATGATTGCACTTGGTCTAATAAATGACTGGATAAAGATTCAAAGCTAAAAACATAGCCTACAAGAAAAATAAAAGACTATATTATACCTAAAGGATATTTCTAATCCTGAAGCATATGGACTTCTAGAAATTATATTAAATCATTTTTCTGAATGTATTCTGTGAATCTGAGGTCACTTTCCTCAGGATGTTGTATATATTTATGGGAGACTGTCACAGATTCTTGTGGATGGTGGGAAAGGTGTGTTTTCTACCAACTGTCTATACAATGCTAACCTTAAATATGGTTAAAAAAGGTTTTAAAAAAGTTAAAATTTAAAAAAAAATTTAAAAGGTTAAAAGCGACAGACTCATTGAAAAATAGTTTCTAATCTTGTCAGGAAGCACAGTGGTAGAATCTTATGAACAATTAAAGGAAGAAATCCCCAGTTATTCAGGGGTAACTCATGAGGAGAGATGTCGTAGCATGACTGTGGGGATGCTACTAAATCAATGTGGATGTGAGTTAAAATGCATACTTCTGATCATATAGTACTTCAATATCAGAAGATGTTATTTTATTTCAATACAAAATATTCAGCCATTTTGTAGTTCTATCCAATGCTTTGTTACATTATTATGGAGATTTCTTGGCCAAGATAATGTACTGGTTTGCCATTTCTTTCTTCAGCTCATTTTATAAATGAAGAACTGAGAAAAACAGGATTAAGTGTCTTGCTCAGTGTCACGCAACTAGTTAGTGCCTGAGGCCAGATTTTAATATGTGGATGAGTATTTTTCTTTCCAAGGTTAGTGCTCTATATCCACTGTGCCAGGTAGCTCTACTCTAACACATAGTTAGTCTTTATTAATGGGCTAATTTTATTGTCTAGGTTCTGAGAATTTGAGAAGTTGAGTTGGGCAGGTGAAACTTAAGAAAATATTAATATTATTTGATTACCTTTTTCCACTAATGATTCATATCATGCCTAACTCCAAATACAGAATGGCATGGTATTTTGACTGATGTTTTAGAAACTTTATATCTTCATCTACTTTGAATATGTACATAATTTATTTATTTCTCCTTATCTTTAGCTCTTTATTACCCTCCTCTTCTTTTCTGTAGTAGTTTCTTTTCTTCTATGCATATTTTGGATATAATAAGCCTTAAGACCTCTTGCTAAGTACAAAATGATTGGGTTTATAAAAGGAACATGAGCATATCAATTAATTTGTTCTATTTTAGAGTTACTGTTAAGAATTTAATTCTCAATTTATTCAAGGATATTAAAGATTAGCATAATTGTATTCAGCTTGAAATTTCCTGAAAGTTCTTTGACTTCCATATCTTCATTGGATACTTCTTTCACAAGAGGAAAGTTTAAAACAAGTCATATCAAATTTATTAAGTGAGGTAGTCACTCTAGTGTTTTAGTCATCATTTGCTTTTTTAAAAATTGGGAATTATTGCCTGGGAAGGAAAATAAATTAAATGCAGAAATCTATTTTTGCAACAGTGTTCTTGTTCCTTTGAAAAAATATTTTTAAATATTGATTCATTTTTATGCTCTTCTATATTTCAGTGTAATTAAAATAAAATAAATATTTATTTTCTTTTGAAAATTATATAGTTAAATGTTACCTAATTAATTACATGTATAATTTTTAAAAGTTCAGTTTTTTAAATTAACTCCCAAATTCTTCTTCAGTCCAGTTTCTTCCAATTCCTTGAGAAAGCAAGAATACAATATTGATTATACATGTGAAATCATGCAAAACACATTTCTCTGTTAACTATAATATTAAATAAATCAAAAGTTAAAAAATAAGAAAAAATAAAGGTAATTTAAAAATATTTTTCTATCTGCATTCAGAGTTAACCAGTTCTCTCTCTGAAGATGTATAGCATTGTTCATCATGGGTTATTTAGAATTATCTTAATCAGAATGCTAAGTCTTTCACAGTTGAGTAGCCAGCTTTCTGTTTACTATGTAAATAAACCCCATTCAGCATCTTTTAGGAAAAGTGCTATTGCAAAGCTTGCTTGAAACTCTGAAACAACAGTTTGAGTTGGTACAGATAAAAAAAATGCATTTTGGATCTATTTAATTCTTTTCCTGGGAGGTTTTATTTTCACTGGAGATTTTCCACTTTCCCTATCCTCAATAATATGCCACAAGGTAGTCTGCTTAAACTACAAACTAACCTGAAATATTTTGACAAAGTTCTTAGCATTTTTTTTCATTATTTCCCTGAATATCTTTTATCTTTTGTTCTTCCAAATGAACTTTGTTATTACTTTTTTTTCTAATTCAGTAAAAAAGTTTTTTGGTAGTTTGATGGATATGGCAGTAAAGAAGTAAATAAGTTTGGGTAGGATGGTTATTTTTATTATGTTAGCTCATCCCACCCATGAGCAGTTAATGTTTTTACAATTGTTTAGAACTAGTTTTAATTGTGTGGAAAGTATTCTGTAGTTGTGTTCATATAGTTCCTGTGTTTGTCTCAGCAGATAGATTCTCAAGTATTTTATATTGTCTAGGGTGATTTTAAATGGAATTTCTCTTTCTAATTCTTGCTGCAGAAATGGGTTGGAGGTATATAGAAATGCAGATGACTTATGTGGGTTTATTTTGTATACTGAAAGTTTGCTAAAGTTGTTGATTATTTCCACTAGCTTTTTAGTTGATTCTCTAGGATTCTTTAAGTAGACCATCACATCATCTGCAAAGAGTGATAGCTTGGACTCCTTATTGTTTATTTTAATACCTTCAATTTCTTTTTCTTCTCTAGTTGCTACTTCTAGCTTTTCTAGTACAATGTTAAATAATAGAAGTGATAATGGAAATCCTTGGTTCACTCCTGATATTATTGGGAATTCATCTAGTTTATCCCCATTGCAGATGATATTTGAAGATGGATTTAGATAAATACCATTTATTATTTTTAGGAAAGGACTTTCAGTTCCAAACTTTCTAGTATTTTCAATAGGAATGGGTGTTGTATTTTGTCAAAGGTTTTTTTCCACATCTATTGAGATAAACATGTAAGTTTTGTTGGTTTGCTTGTTAATATGGACAATTATGTGAATGATTTTCCTAATATTGAACCATCCTTGCATTCCTGATATAAATCCCACCTAATCATAATGAATAACCCTTGTGATGACTTGCTGGAGTCTTTTTGTTAGTATTATATTTAAGATTTTTGCATCTATGTTCATTAATGAGATTGATCTATAGTTTTCATGCTTTTGACTTGCCTGGATTTGGAACCAGAACCATAATTTTCTCATAAAAGAAATTTGGTACAATTCCCCATTTGCTTATTACATCCATTTGTTTGTATAATATTGGGATTAGTTGTTCTTTGAATTTTTGATTGAATTCACTTGTGAATCCATCAGGCACTGGTGAGTTTTTCTTAGGGAGGTCTTTGATAGCTTGTTCAATTTCTTTTTCTGATATGGGAATTATTTAAGAATTCTGTTTCTTCAGTTAATCTAGGAAATTTATATTTTTTATAAATATACATCCATATCACCTAGATTGCTATATTTATTGCCATATAATTGGACAAAATAGTTTTTAATGATTACCTTAATTTCCTCTTCATTGGAGGTAAAGTCTCCCTTTTCATCTATGATGCTGTTAATTTGGTTTTCTTCTTTCCTTTTTAAAATTAGTTTGAATAGTACTTAGTCTATTTTGTTTCTTTTTTCAAAATACCAGCTTCTAGACTTATTTATTAGTTCAATAGTTCTTTTACTTTCAATTTTATTAATTTCTCCCTTAATTTGTAGAATCTCTAATTTAGTTTTCATCTGAATTTTTTTTATTTTTTCTCTTTCAAGATTTTGATTTGCATATCTAATTCATTGACCTCTGCCCTCCCTAATTTCTTAATATATGAACTCAAGAATATAAATTTTCCCCTGAGTAGTATTTTGGCTAAATCCCATAGATTTTGAAAGGATGTCTCATCATTATTATTTTCTTCAATGAAATTA